>NW_005370777.1:3613372-3617228 GCF_000412655.1 Myotis brandtii
CTGTGCATGTCCATGATTCTTTTTCTTTTTTGCTCAATCCCTCCAACCCCTAAATTATGTAGATGAAAGAGTTAATTCTTTCAAACCTTATGGGTGACATAATGATGACTAGGTTTGTTACTCATAAAAGAAAAATATCAGCTTTGTTAATTCAATCAAGGTTATATAATAAAAGAACTTTCTTTTTTTTTAAGTGAACCCTAAGATCAAGTTAAGACTGCTCATTGGGAATGGCTTACATAATGATTAAACATGGAAAATATAACATAGACTATATAATATACATCATTTAAGAGAAGAATGTTAATACAGTTTGGATTGCTGATTGATTATAGCTGCTGCTGGTTATTTAGAATTTTCTAAGATAGAAATTCACAACTACATAAACCATATATCTAAATCTTATGTGTTTATAACAAAAGCACACCTTTTAAAAATTTAGCAGACTCTAAATCTAATGACATTGTTGGTCTGATCAAAATCTACATTTTGAAGACTATGAATTTTTATGCTTATGGAAGGTCTTACAGTTACAAAAGGAAACAAATGTTCATTGTAAGAAATAACCATCTGTCAAACATTTTAGAAAAGCAAATCCTACCTCCTGTATTCCTAACTGGTCTCCACCTTGTCATTCTTGCTTCATTTGAACAAGATCACCAAAATAATATTTTCAAACAAAATCACATGAGGTTAGTACCTTGCCCAAAACTACCCAATGGTTTCTCATTGCATTCGGAATCAACACAAACTCTATAAGTGGCCTCTAAAACCTTCCAGAGCCCTATCTGCTCCTCTAATCTCACCTCATGCCACTGCGCCCACACTCCGCAAGCTATGCTAAATGGGCTTCTGTCCATGCCTCCAAAGTCCCTGACTCTCTCCTGCCAAGATCTTCCCACATGCTTGTTCTATTTATCCTCTCTCCTTGCCTGGTCAACTGCCAGCCCTCCTCCTAATCTCAGCTTACTGTCACTGCCCTCACCATTCATTTGAAATGCCCCTGCTGTGTTCTTTTTAAGCCTCTGCTCAAGCCTCTATCCTGACCACCTTATTGAAAATGACAACCTCCTGTCCCCCATCCCGTAACCCTTCCTCTCTTTCATTTTCCTCCTTAGCATGTATCACTTTCTAGGTCGCCATACAATAGACTTGTTTAATATGTTTATTATCTATTTCCTCCTCTAGAATTTAAGCACCGAGAGGGCGAGGATCTTTGTCTGGTTCACTGCTGTATCCCCAGCACCTAGTACAATGCCTGGCACATATACGTGCTCAATAACTTCTCCCTGCATTGCCCTTGTTTCTGTGTTGACTTAATGACTCATTTGGAAGCCTATCTCCCTCTCTAGACTACAAGTTCCATGAGCACAGATTCCCATATCTATTTTGTTCACCACTGTATACCTCACAACGAGGGCAGTGCCTGGCACATAATAGACACTCAATTAAAATTGTTGTATAAAAAAAATAAATACCTAAATTGTAGGAGAGGTTAGATTGGTAAGGTCCATGTCAATCCTTAACATTTGTGACCCTCTAATAAGTCTGTTTAAAGATGGGGCAGGTCCTGTACTTACTGATCGATTCAGGTCTACTTTCCCATATACAACACTAACGATGATTGAGATGCAAGGATAATAACCCTTGAATTCTTTCAATACCAAATATGCATTAAATGTTTACCATGTCCCAGTCACCAGGGTAAGTGCTGGAGATAGAGCAATGAAAAAGAGACACATCACTCAAAAGTCACAGGGAGCTTACATTCTAATGGTGGAGAGAGACAGCCCACAGCAAAACAAATAAATAAAAAATATAAATTGATGGACAAACCTGAATTAGGTATGAAAAGCCACTCTAAGGAGGTAAAAACTGAGCTAAGACCTGAAAGAAGAGAAGGAACCAACTATTTGAAAAGCTAAAGCAAGAATATTTCAGACAAAGGAGGCAGCAAATACTAACTCCCTGGGGTGAGAAACAGTAGGATGTTTCCCTGGAAAGCCCTGAGAGACAAGTGAGGATGAGCTGAGATGAGAGAGGCAGGCAAGGCCAGATCCTCAGACTCTGGGGATATCATGAGAAGTCTCAATTTTATTCTAAAAAGCAAGGGAGGGCAATAGGAAGTCTTTAAATAGCGGAGTGGGTGACTTATTCATAAAGGTCGCCCTGACTGCTATGTGAAGGATACTTCTGAGCATCAAGTAGCTGCAGGGAAAATCCAAGATGGTGGTGGTTTGAACTGGAATGTTGGCCGTGGAGATGGAAAGATAAAGTGCTAGCTAAGGCACAAACACGGAAATATTTTAAATACAAATATACATAGCTTAGGTATGTAGTGTGCTCTCCTTGGTTGATTCTTGGTTTTCATATTACTTGGCCCATCATCAGGATTTGCCACAGTTGATCGGTCATCCCTTCCTCCTTGGAACACTTTCTTTCCCTGGCTTCCAGGACACCACTCACTTACTGATTTTCTCCTACTTCCTTGGCTACTCTTTTAAATCTCTGCCAGTTTTGGGGTTTTTTTTTATCCTCCCCTCCCGCCATGGTCAATGTTCAAGCATCCCAGGGTTCAGTCCTGGGACTCTCCTCTTCTCCATCCACTCACTCCCTCAACTATTCCATCAAGTACCACCATTTAAATATCATTGATATGCTGACAAATCCCAAATGTATATCTGACCTGCAGATCCAAATGTCCAAGTACCTACATAATGGCTCTGCCTGAATGTTGAATTACATCTCAATCTTAATATACCTAAATACTAAACTCATGATTTCCCCGCTCCTGCCAGAAACCAGTTCTTCCCACAGTCACAATCCAATCCAGGGACCTTCACATTTGCCAGTCTTCCTGTTTGGCAAGTTCCTTCTACAGAAATACTCATCACTTGCTACCATATCTGCTCATCTTTCTCCAAGGCCACTTTTCCTGACCTTCCCTGAGCATCCTCCCTATCACCCCCATTTTAAATCGCAACACTCATCCCATATCCCCCATCCCCACTACCTGCTCTAATTTTCTCCCCACCACTATCGCCTTGGGACATAATTTCCTTAAAGATGTGTTTAGTAGCCACCTGTAGTCACAAAAATAATGTGTTGCATGAGGATACAAATTTTTATGTATTTTGCTAACTTGAGGTTTCCTAGTATGGTACCTGATGTATAGTAGGTGCTCAATAAATAGTTAAATACATGAAAGAATAATAAACATAAATTAAAACGATCTTTTCATTTTAAATGCATAAATAGAAATATCAGTTGAAACGATTCACTATTCTGGTGTTCTCTGCCACGTGTTTAGATTTATAACTGTTCAGTCTGCACGGTATTTTGACTGGGAGGAAAAAGATAGTAACATAAACAAAAAAGAAACTTAACAACAGGTAGTTTGCAGTTGGAGATAATAACATAGTGATAGAAACCCCCAAACGGCAAACAGATGTGCAAAATTAGTCACAAAATCACGAAAAAGTCACTGTGGTCCTAAGAAGACTATAAAAAGGAATTCAAAGCGCATGTTCACAGAATGGCATACTTCATGGCCGGCCTCAAGAACTTTTTCAAGAACATAAACTACCTCAAAGTGACTCCTTTTCCTCCCTACACAAAACTGCCCCCACAACAAGGAAACTTGTAAAATCTGTGAGCGAGCCAGGAATGTACTGACTGGTCGGAAGTAGCAATGAGGAGACACTCAGAAACAACGAATAAGAAACACTGACCCAAGCAGGAAGCAAAGATACAATTAAGGATGGAAAAGCGATTCTCGTCTCCGCTTCTTAAACTTTGTTGGCATATCCAGGGACCTAGGGCGGTCCAAGCTCCGGGACCACCCGCGTCCTCTCCT
>NW_005370777.1:3617266-3636793 GCF_000412655.1 Myotis brandtii
CCCCCCACCCCCTCCCCCCAGTGCCCCGCCTCCGCTCACCCACGCCGGTTGAACTCATGCTTCTTCTCCTCCGTCGTCGACAAAGCCTCCTTTCTCTTTATAAAGCCTAGCAACTCCTGTATCTCCTTCTCCAGAGAGGCCAGGAGTGGGTTTTTAGCGTCCAGCGGCCCATAAAACACGGCGAGGGGCAACGTGTCTTCGTGGCAGGTGGGGTTGGGCAGCGAGTCCAGGGAGCTCGCCTTCGACTGCAGGGTCTTGGAGACTGTGGCGGAGACGGGGAGCAGGGGCACCGGCAGTCCTGGCTGAGACGCGGAGATGCCAGACATGCTGGAGGAGGTGATCGAGGAACGGCCGTGCGCCGCCATATCGACCAGCACAGGAGTGTACAGACGCGGTTGCCTGGCGACGGTGTCGTGGCAACCAGGCATCCAACCAACGCGCTTTTGGGGGAAACACAGTGGCCCCTGGAGGGCAAAGGAAGAAAGAGTCAAATCCAGAAAGCAATTGATACCCCTGAAGGTTTGGGGGAGATTTTTTTGGGGGGGGATGAAGGTTCTGGACACAGAGCCCGCGAATAGGAGAGCCCAAACTTACAGATTCAAACTATTCCTTTTTTTTTTTTTAGACCGCATAATGATGATGATTATCATCATTAATATGTACTAGGCATTGTTCTAAACATTTGAAACATTATCTTATTTAGTCATTAGAATAGCTTCACAACTTAAGATGTTATTAGTATCTCACAGTTTACGAAACCAAAGTTTATACAAGTTTAGTCATTTGACCAAGGTCAGAGTAAACCCTAGAGTCGGGGACCAACCAGGTCTTAGCCTTCTGACTTCAAAGCCTGTGTTCAAAATGAATAGGTTGTATTGACCATCTCCAAAACACTAAGCACAACCATCTTCAAAACACTAAGCATATCAATCAAATTGAAATTTTAAAAATATGTGACAAGCAATTTAAAAGTCAAGTACATGCAACTGGTCCATTCTCTTCCCTCTATTTGTCTCTTGAGGTTTATAACTGTGGGAGTGATGTCTGTGTTTAACAATTATGACTACTTTTTATTGATTCATTTGTATTTCAAACATATCCTAATTATCACTATATTCTAAATTAAAGTGCATTTTACTCAATCTTAACTATTGAACATTAATGTGTACTAGTGGCAAGACTTTTTAAAATTTAGCCCTAAAAATATTTCTCCTTGGTACATTTACAAAAAAAGTATTTTTAAATCTCTCTCTTTTTTTCAATCAGCTTGGTAAATCTTTCTCTTCTCATCTGATCCTTGTTCTCACATAACAGACTTGTCCAGTTAGTATAAAAGGCTGGTGTGATTTGCCACTGAGTACTAGCTATTATATTGATGAAAGTGAAACTGCCAGATAAAATTAAATGGAAGTGACCAGAGAGGAGGAAAGAAAATAAAAATAAAACAGATAAAGTTAGGATTTTTCTCCATGACCTGGGTGTTCTCACAACCTCAGTCATAGTGCAAGCACATTTCAAAGTCACTGGTAAAGGAAATGTGACTAATTAATTTCAAATACTTGAATTATGAAACATTGCATCTTAGTCATTTTTCTCCTTGCACATACTGTTAACAATGCTTAACCTTCAGTAGATTTTGGAGCTTGTCTGAATAATTTAAATGGGTGCTATACTCTGAATCATCATCGTGGTAAAAATGAGTTTCATTTTCTTCCATTTAAATTATATTTGAAGCATTTTTTTTAAATATTTGAGGTGTTATCTTTCTTGTAATGAGATGCAGCTATTCGAATATCTTTTCTATTTCCTTGTCACTCTGCTTTATTCTGTTCGCCATAGTGAAAGAATGGAGCTCTGAAACTGTTGTGTCTGACAGGGCTAAGAAATGTAAATAGCTTCATTATAAATAATGTAAATTGCTACTTCCTTATAATTAGTGTCTTTGCAGGCTGCAGGGCTCCTTTTTGCCCATCCCAGAGTCTTTATCATCTAAAGCAACTATTAGAGAAAGAAATAATAAGGTTAATACTCTTTCTATTCCTAATTTAGCTTTTAATCATTTGGACTGTTCCAAATATGTACATATATATGGTATATTTTTAAAAGCACAAAGTTCTCCCCTTGCCACCTCACCATCTAATGTTGACTTTATTTTTCAACTTCTTCATCCCTTCATTCAGCAACCATATTTTAGGGTGACATACAATGAATAAATGAACCCACCCATTCCCTACAAGAAGCAGATGACACACAACTAACCATGATAAAAAGATACATTATGAGCCCAGCTGGCGTGGCTCAGTGTTGAGCGTTGATCTATGAGCCAGGAGGTCATGGTTGGATTCCCGGTCAGGGTACATACAGGGTTGAGGACTTGATCCCCAGTGGGGGATGTGCAGGAGGCAGCCCATTAATGATTCTCTCTCATCATTGATGTTTCTATCTCTCTCTCCCTCTCCCTTCCTCTCTGAAATCAACAAAAATTAAAATTTTTTAAAAATGACATGCTGTGAAATGTGCTGTGATGAGGGTTTAAAAACTGCTAAGAGAGTCTCAACATGGAGCTTGGAACTGGAAAGAGAACCGAGGATGGTAGAAGGGGTGATGTTTTAGCCCTGGACAGTAATTGCCACTCATTAACAGAAAGACCCTTGCAACAGGGATTTGCCTATTTGCTGTGATGACCTAGCACCCCAGCCTAGCAACTGGCATAGAGGATGACTCAAATCTTTGTTGGAATGAGTGAATGAAAAGATATAAGATAAAACATTTAGAAGGTTATCCCTGAATGATAGAAAAGCCTGAGTAAGGTACAGTCATAAATATAAATAGCAAGTTACATAAGTAACCTGTCTAGTGTGGTAAACCACCAACTGCAGTAGATCCAAAGGCAGAAAATAAGACAGAAAGAGAAACATTATCAAATATAGTAGGTAGTTGGAAGATGTGCTAAGAAATTTTAACTTAGTTCTGTATTCACTGGGGAGTCTTAGAAAAACAGCATAATATATAGGTTAAAGCCCAAATTCAGGGGCCTGAAAACATGGTTTGAATCCTCAGTTTTTCCAAGTTACTTAGCCTCACTGTGCCTTCATTTATTCATCTGTAAAATGGGGCTGAAATAATAATACTACTTACCTCATTATTTTGCTTTGTTTAGAAATAAATGAGTTAATATATGTAAAACCTATAAAATAGTGCCTGGCACATAGTAAGTGCTATGGAAATGTTTGCTAATATAATTATTTACTTGGGAACCATCAAAAGTTCCTAAACAGAGAAGAGCATGATCTAGTCTGTATTTTATGTATTTTAAAATGGAACTATTATGGCAGAATGTTTGACAGATTGGAGCAAGGCAGGTTATATCTAATCACAGTTGCACAAATTACCACTATATATATATATATATGACTGATATGCAAAGTGTCCCTCAGGAGTTCAACTGCAGGAGTTTGATAGCTCACTATGACGTGCGCTGACCACCAGGGGGTGGCATGGAACATGGCAGGTGACCAGCAGCAGTGGTTGCTGAGGGAGCAAGGGAAGGAAGAGGCGGGGAGTTGAGGAGGTAGGGAACCTGATTGGCCCTGATCACTGGCCAGGCCTAGGGACCCTACACATGCACGAATTTTGTGCACCAGGCCTCTAGTGGTTATATATAGTCAACAAATGAGACAGAAGTAGCCAACTAAAACCACAGATAGACACTGAGGCAGAATTAGTAGGAAAACAAGTTATAATCAATAAAGTAAATGTAGAGTCATGAAGTAATATGTAATTTATATAAATATATATATATATGTAGTGTAACATATATTTTATGTAATATATATGAAATGGCTATAAAAGTATTAGCAGAAGTTCTAACAGAATGTATTTATGGTCATGAATTAATGCTTTCCTAAAAGTAAAAGACAAAAACAAAAAAAAAATCTAATCAACTTGAATAGATTAAAAAAACTTTTGGAACAATGAAAAATACCAGCACAAAGGTAGAAAAACAAGCCACACACATACACCGGGGAAAGATATTTCTAATGCATAACCTACTGTGTGAACACTATATTGATAAGTATCAATAGCAGGCTCAGACCAGATAAAGATACGGCTTAGGTAAATCAATTTATTACAGATTACCAGTGGGAGTCTGTAGTCAGGATTTATGACAAAGAGATCAGTAATACTATCCAGGCCAGATTGGAAGATAAGTTTTCAAAACCTAAAATCCTCACCAGTGGTACATAGCTCTCAGTGGTTCTCAACCTTCTGGCCCTTTAAATACAGCTCCTCATGTTGTGATCTCAACCATAAAATCATTTTTTGTTGCTACTTCATAACTGTAATATTGCTACCGTTATGAATCATAATGTAAATATCTGATATGCAGGATGGTCTTAGGCGACCCCTGTGAAAGGGTTGTTCGACTGCCAAAGGGGTCACGACCCACAGGTTGAGAACCACTGCGGTCTACTAGATGGTAATCTCCCTGCATCTTTCAAGTCTTTGATGATGTTTGAACAAATTTCTGCAATTCCTCTGGAGTGCAGTATTGCCTCTAATGTAACACTTTGGTATGGATAGTTTCAAAGGTCTCCACTTGACTCTTCTACCCATAACAGCTCTAATGCTACAGACCAGGGATTGGGTGTTAGAGGTCTGCTAAATACTAAGTCTCCTCTTCAATCAAAGGTTCTGAGTTTGTGAACTGCTTAAGCTCTGGAACCAAATGAGGAATCACAATCTTCTATTGCAGCAACTGATTTCAGACGTTTGCTTGCAATGTCGTTGTACCTGAGTGAGATGCTCAGCCTCTCTGGCTCCATCTTGTTCAGGCCTGTCTGTTCCGTGGCCTTCAGGCTATAGCTTCTGCTTAGTCTTACATGTAGACGTGCTACTCATTAGAAGAATTTTGCTTTCAGCTTGAGTTTTACAAAACAGCCCCTTACTAGATAGTGTCTCTCCCGAGGAGATGAGGAAAGTACGAATTGTTTATCAAAGATTTGCAGGAACCTTGTCATCAGACTCACATCAACTAGCACAATCTTCCTCAGTTGCCTGCTGGCACCCAGACATCTTCAGGTCATCAATCACCTCTTATCCTGCCCAATTTCCCCTTCCCTTGACATAAAAGAACCTGAACTCAGTACTTCCTTAGATAGATTTGAGGACTAGGTCCTTCATCTTCTTGGTTGGTGTTTTCTCCATTAATAAATCTTTCTTTACTCCCCCCAAGTCTGACATTTTCAGTTTTGGCCTTTCAAAGTGTTGGGCACATGGACTTTGGATGGGTAACATTCTGAGTTTTCTGATTATACATTTGGAGCAACACCTTTGTTGCAGGTTTATCCATCTTGCCCCCTTTAATACCATGATACATTAGCTACCACCAGATAAGTCAAGGGTGGGGAACATCCGGCCCATGGGCCATATAAGGCCTGCAAAATCTTTTGGTCTGGCCCTATCCAGGCATTAGGGGTGAGTTAATTAAATATTTGACCAAATATAGCAGGCTAATTTTTAAGTTGATAATTCTATATGGTCCAGAATGACATTATAAATATCCAAGTGGCCCTTGGCAGAAAAAAGGTCCCCCACCCCTGCTGTAGGTAAAGGCACTTTCATTGTCACTGTGGCCTGGCTGTCCTTATGATAATTACATTAGTAGCCTTTGTTAACTGCTACCACCTGGCCTTTGCTGTTCTGGAATTAAATCTTCCCCACTAATATTATGAAGCTAAACTTCATGGCAGAATCTTCTACTATCAACCCTGGTGTACAGATAACAGAAGCTATGCAACGTCTCCAAAGGTGCTAGTGCTCATCTCATTGCTTCATTCCTACAAACTCAGTGAAGGAAATACCTCTGACCATCCCAGGAAACATAGCCAAGTGGTGGGTTCTGAGCACATATCTAATAAATCCTTTCTACCATCCCCACTCTCTGAGACTTCTGACCCTTTCTTCAATTCGATACCATGGAAGTTCTACCATCTCTACTTCATTTGATGTAGAACATTATCGGATCTGTGCTTCAAGAAGCCATCTCAAGTTATTAGGAATCCTGGATCATTGGTAGGTACCCCCAAATTAATTAATTCTACACTATCCAGCTTTATATTCTGTCCTGCTGGTCTAACAGAACAACATACACTCCTACACATGTTCCCCCAGTTTCAGCGAGTACCTGTTAGCCAGATCCTGCAATTCCTTTGGCATGTGGGCTATTTTTTCCCCCAAAGCAGAGCTTGTACTTTCCTGCTCAGGCTGTGCTGAAACCTGACTTTGTCTTTTAGCCAGGAGCTAATGAAAGATGTCGGAGGCATATCTTAAGGACAACAGGAATCATCTTGAAAGGCACCTGCTTCAGATTAGATAGGTTAATGTGTGTTCCCGCAGGCAAGCGGAGACTGTTGCTCTTGGCAAGTGGTTAGAGGCTATTTCTGCCCGCCTGGAGAGCTCAGAGGAATTTAGAAGCTCAAAATTATTAAGCTTGTCTACCTAAATATCTCCATTTCCAGATTCTGGGACCCATTCTTTTCTTAAAATCTCTGCTATATAATCAGATCTGGGGCCTGATTTTCAGCAAAGTCTTCCCTGTAGTTGCCCTGAGCTGTAATAAAGCTGCTCTGACTCTCAGAGCATGACTTAAATTGTCAGTTAACTGCCCTAAGACTGTATATATATTGGCAAGACTTCCAATGCCTTCAAAAGAAGCCACACCACAATTTCTATAATTAATATTGCCCCCATACTGACTAAGCACCACAGCTATTTGAAATCCCCTCACCTTAACAATTCCACCCTTAAGTCATTTCCACCTGGGGTCTCAGGTGAAAACAGGAATATGCCTACCACAATTAAACTGCATACAAAGGGTGATTACCACTCTACCTACCATCACCATTGGCTCCCTATTGCTGTTAGACAGTGGGTGATTTAACTCTAAAATCCCATCCTGAGGGTGCACTTTTTACAGCTCACTCCTACTGTGTTAACCTAAATATCTGGTTATCTGGGTTCCCAAAACACAAGGTTTGAGGCAAAAGCTTAAGTGCTAGTGCTTTATTTGGTAGTATAATTCCCATCAAGCAAGAATGAGAGAAAAGGGAAGTGAGGCAGGGGCTATGACGGTTAATTTTATGTGTCCACTGACAGGGCTAAGGGATGCCCAGATAGCTAGTAAATCCTGATTTCTGGGTGTGTCTGTGAAGGTGGTTCTGGAAAATATTAACATTTGAATCAGTAGACTGAGTAAAGAAGATCTCCCTCACCAATGTGGGTGAGCATCAGCCAGGCTGGTGAGGGCCGAATAGAACAAAAAGGCAGAGGAAACATCAATTTGCTCTCCCTACTTGACTGGGACATCCATTTTCTCCTGTCTTGGACATTGACATTCCTAGTTCTCAAGTCCTTGGTCTCAGACTGGAACTTACACCACTGGCAATCTTAGTTCCCAGGCCTTTGAACTGGGACTGAATCATACCACTGGCTTTCCTGGTTCTCCAGTTTGCAGATAGCAGATCATGGGACCTCTCAGCCTCCATAATCAGTTGAATCAATTTGTTATAATAACTTCATGTATATGTATATGTATATGTATATGTATATGTATATGTATATGTATGTGTATGTGTACGTGTATGTGTATGTGTGTGTGTGTGTGCGCATGCATGTGTGTGTGTGTGTGTGTGTGTGTGTGTGTGCGCGTGCATGTGTGTGTGTGTGTGTGTGTGTGTGTGTGTGTGTCCTATTGGTTCTATTTCTCTGGCAAACCCTGACTAATGCAAATATTGGTACTGAGACATGTTATTGCTGTATAAATACCTTGAACTATGAAAGTGGCTTTGGAACTGGGTCATGAGTAGAGGTCAGAAGAGTTTTGAGGTGCATGCTAGAGAAAGCCTACTTTGCCGTGAACAACTGTTAAGGGAAATTCAAGTGATGGCTCAGAAAGAAAAGAGGAGAGGCTGTAGAGAAAGCTTTGATATTCAAAGAGGACGCCCAAGTCATCCTGAACAGAATGTTGGTAGAAATCAAGACATATGGTAGTAAAGGCCATTTTGATGAGGTCTCAGATGGAAATGAGGAATATGTTACTGACCAATGGAGGAAAGGCCATCCTTTGTTATAAAGTGGCAAAGAACGTGGCTGAATTGTGCTCATATTCTAATGTTTTGTGGAAGATAAAACTTGAAAATAATGAAACTGGATATTTAGCTGGAGCTGTTTCTAAGCACAGTGTTGAAGGTGATGCTTGGCTCCTCCTGACTGCGTATAGTAAAAGGTGAGAAGAGAAAAATGACTTAAGGGTGGAATTGTCAAGTAAAAAGGAAGCAGAATTTAAAGAGTTGGAAACCTCTCAGCCTATTTATATTATAAAAAGTGTTTGGAAGAGAACACTGAGAGTGTAGCCAAGGGAACATTTGATAAGAAGATTAGTGTGGCTCAGTCATCTCCAGAGAAGCCAGGAGCTATTGTTCAAGACAATGGAAGAATGACTCCAAAGGCAATTCAGAGCTCCTCAGGGCAGGCGCTCCAACAAGAGACCAGAGTTCCAGGGGCAGAGTAGTTGGTCAGAGTAGTTTCAAACGAGGGACACAGGGTCTCTGCAGCTGCCCCCAGATGCAGCTCCAGCAGGCACCCATGGCTGCCCCTCCAAAGGAGCAGACCACAAACTTTGGCAACATCTGTGCTGCACCAACCCTGCCAGGGGCAGAGTGCACAGGCGAAGTCCATATGGCTGCCTCTTCTAGATTTCAAAGAACAGGACTATGGGGAAGAGCCAGAGGCTCAATATCCCAGCCTGGAAAGAAATGCCTACCCAGGGCAGAGAACCACCATGGATGAGGGTTGGAGACAAAGGGGTGCTGGCAAAGAGCTACTGTGGGGTTGTCCCACTGAGTTGCCACCCCAGTGGGCTTGGAATGGAGCCAAACAAAGAGCATTATTCTCAAGCCTTTAATGTTTTTTTCCCTGTTAGGGTTTGGATTTACCTAGGACCTATCATTTCTCCTTTTTACTTCTTGTCTATTTCTCCTTTTCAGAATGAGAATGTCTATCCTATGCCTGTCCTACCATTGTATTTTGGAAGCACATAACTTTTTGGGCTTCACAGGTTCACAGCTGGAGTGAAATTTTGCCTCAGCATGAATTATACCTCCAATCTCATTCATCTCTGATTTAGATGATATTTAGATGAGACTTTGGACTTCAGATTTTAAAGTTGATGTTGGAATGAGTTAAGACTTGTGGAGCTGTTGGGACAAAATGAGTGAATTTTACACACGAGAAGAATGTGAGTTGAGGGGGGTAGGAGTGGAATGCTATAGAATGAATGTTGTACCCCGTCCCACACATACTAAAATCGATATGTTAAGTCCTAATTCCTAATATGATGGCATTTGTAGGTGGAGTCTTTGAGAGGTGATTAAGTCATGAGGTTGGAGCCCTCATGAATGGGATTAGTGCCCTTATAAAGAGACTTCAGAGAGCTCCCTGGATCCTTCTGCCTTGTGAGGACACAGCAAGAGGACAGCCATCCATGAACCACAAAGTGGACTCTCACTAGACACTGAATCTGCCAGTACCTTGATCTTGAACTTCCAGCCTTCAGCTGAGAGATAAAATTCTGCTATTTAAGCCTTTCAGTGTATGGTATTTTTCTTCTAGCAGCCCGAAAGCGCTAAGACCAGGGACAGATGGGAAGGAAATACAATGCTGGCCAATGCATCGTGAAAAAACTCACAGCCAGTTGCTCAGCTATGTGGGATATCTCTCAACAGGCTATATAGATTTTTATATACCAAATCTTGGTGTAGTCCAAAAGAAGGGAGGGTAAAGAGAATGCGCCTGCTGTTTCCTCCTGTCTTTTGTACCCCACTGATCAAGATTCACATCTGTACTTCCAGGTTGGATCACCTAATCCCTTAGGTAGCTATTGGAGATTCCAAATCTCATACTTTGTGGTACAGTGTTTCATCTTTGTTCAAAAGTGGTAGAGGAGCCAGAAATTCCAGATGGTGGCCTCGGGTGGTAGAATCAAACAGACCAGCATGGAATCAGCCGGAGAATGCAGCAAATTGTTGAGGACCCAGTAGGCAAGTGAAGACAAGGAATTCTAAGGCAGTGCATACGGTGTGTTCTCACACACAGGCCTCTTGGATGTCAATGCTAGCAATACCCTTAGGAAGGCAGAGCAGCAGTATGAAAGGAACCTGGGTCCCCAACACTGTGAAGGTATAAGATTAGTCCTGGACCACTCTCATATCCAGATTATTACATAAAATAAACTTCCATCTTATTTAAAGTACTAGTATTGAGGGTCTTTGTAGGAGCAGCCAAACCAACATTCTCACTACCTATGTCTCAGAAATTTTATTTAAATCGGCTTTAAATAATGATGCTCACACATGCATAAAGAAGCATATACTGATGAAATTTTATCCGAATCTCTTGATTGGTCATAAAATTTCAGTCTAATGGTCCCCAAACCTTTTTATACCATAATGCACCATAAGAAATACAAAGAGCATGTTGACCATACTTTTAGTTTAGTTCTTTTCAGGTGACTGTATTTTAAATACTTTTGGTTTTATCTGTTACCAGATGGAGATGGAAACTCAACTCTGCAAAGTCCCAAAGCTTTTGGGCTGTTTCATTCTTCCCTGCTTGAAAACCAGCCAGTTCTTTTCTGCTCTCATATCTTTCTTATAGTACCTTGGCAAATACAAGCAAAATAAACCAATCCATGCTTTTTGTTTCCCAATCCTTCATCTAAAGCCCCATGTTTATTTAGTATATTTTAAGCTACCAAGTTACTGCAGATAACAGTTTTACCAAATAATTCATCATAGGACAACATGAGTCACCATCTTTCTAGGCTCCAATAACACTTTCCTTGCTGCCCACCATCTGCTCTGTAGCCAGTACTACACATTTTGAGGTTTTTGTTGTAGCAACAACCTAATGCCAATATAAAACACAATGGTAGTCTCCTTAAACTAAATTATGCTGGGGTTACAAACAATCTCATATCTCCATGGTTTACAGGAACAACATTTTATTTCTTGCTCATATTTGTGAGTGATGTGGCTCAGCTGAGTTCATATTTCACACTAGAGGCCCAGTGCATGAAATTCATGCACTGGTAGGGTCCCTAGCCACTGCCGGCTGCCAGCCGGGCACTCCTTCCCTTCCCCTGGTCACCTGCCACCACCACCGCCACTGGCCAGGGCCTCCCTCCATCCTTCCCAACCCCCAGTCGGCCCTCCCCTTGGTCAAACTCTCAGACGACTTCCCTGTCGAGGAGACAATTTGCATATTATGCTTTTATTATATAGGATACTATCTTCATTTGGGGACTAAAGCTGAAGGAGCAAGCATATCTGGAACATTGCAAGTCTCAGGGCAGAGGAGGAAAAATGATGAAGAAACCATTTATTGGCTCCTAAAGCTTCTCTGCTTTCACATGACACCATTCACTTCTACTCACATTCATTTTCTTTTTCTTTTTTCCTTTTTTAAAATATATTTTTATTGATTTCAGAGAAAAAGGGAGAAGGAGAGAGTGATAGAAACATCAATAATGAGAGAGAATCATTGATCGGTTGCCTCCTGCACACCCCATACTGGGAATTGAGCCTGCAACCCAGGCGTGTGCCCCTGACCAGAATTGAACCTGGGACCCTTCAGTCCGCAAGCTGACGCTCTTTCCACTGAGCCAAACTGGCTAGGGCTCACGTTCATTTTCTAAGGCACTTGCTACACCTCCTGCTTGTTTGGTGGCATCATCAGAAAAGGCTACTTTTCAGTTTTCATATGCAGGGGCTTCACCAAATTTCCCTCTGGTATGTGGGCCTTGACTTTTACTGCAAGTTATGAAATGAACTTGAAGGAAAATGCAACAATTTTTATTTGTTTCATTTTCATTATCATTATGGTACTCTTTGCCAAGATTTCACTCCTTTCAGTAGAAAAAAAACGTTGTTTTTTCTTCCAAAATTTCATAATTATTTTTAAATGTTACTGCAAGAGTAATTTCAAGCAGTTAATACTCAAAAACAAAACCCACCAAGATTTAATTATTGAACTCATATAATAAGTAAACACATGCATATCTTCTATTGTTTAGATTGACAGTTGCTGCTTGTTGTTGATTCCTTCATTGTGGTTGTCATAGTGGTGTCTCCAAATTCATTGTCAAGGTCATTGTGGGAATGATCACAGGGCATATAGGAGAATATTTAGGGACATGGGCTCCAGAGTCACACTGCCTGGCTCAACCATTTGGTAGTTGTGTGACCTTGGAAAATCCATTTAACCTCTCTGTGCATCAGTTTCCTCATCTTTAAAGTGGGGACAATAAAAATAGTAACTCATTCATAGTAACTCGTTGTTATAAGAATGAAATGATTTAAAGCTAGTGAAGTGCCTAGATTGTAAGTCATTGAGTTTTTGGATAATAATATAAAAGACCAATTGGTAAGTTGACAAGCTCACTCTTTCAAAAGATTTGTTTTTGGGATTCAGCAAACTCATAAAGAAATTTTACATTTCTCTTTATCCCTAAAATACATTCAATCTCATCTCAATAATAAACCCTCTCAACAGTATAATGAGTTCAATGCTAAAATTATCAGGCCCCTGTTGACAAAAGTCCCAAATTTTTTTTCCAGTTTCTCACCACATATGAATGTTTTCAACTCTCTGGGTTTTGCACACACACACACAAGCACAAAGAGAAAAAATTAAAGTGAAATTCTGCCGGTTTTGTTTGCACTTCAGTGTGGCAAGACTTTTAAAAGTACTAAACTTCAAAACATCTTTCCCCAAAATATTTTCAGGTAACTTAATTTCTTAGGAAATGGTTGGTAAACATTTTCTGTTAAGGCCAGATAGTAAATGTTAGGCTATTTAGGTCATAGATCTCTATTGTCACTGCTCAGTTCTGCCATTTTAGCCCCAAAGCAGCCATAGACAATAGTAAGTTAATTAATGTGATTGTGTTTCAATAAAACTTTATTTATAAAAACAGGCATTGAGTCAGATTTGGTCTGCAGGCCATAGTTGCACAACCCTGTTTTAGATGTTACTCCATATTTACCTTGTGATTTTGATTATCTCTAATAAATAAAAACATACCCATGGTTATTTGTACTGAATAAACATGAACTTCACTCAACTTGTGAAGCAATAAACTCCAGAAAATGACATATGAAGAACAGTATACAGGTACATAAATATAAATATACAGGTACATCTGCAAGGTGAGAAGTAGATGACACTTCAGTTCCCCAAAGTGAACATTCAGCAGGAAACATAGATTAAAACAGGCACAAGTTTAAAATTTTCTGCCTCAGAGTGTGTGTGTGTGTGTGTGTGTGTGTGTGTGTGTGTGTGTGTGTGTGTTATTCATCTCAACTCTCAATTAACCAGTCAGAAACACATACATCACTAGGGCTGTTCCTAAAATTCTATGTCCCAAATAGCATCATCAATTCATTGAAATAATATATTCTTATTTCTAGGGTTCACTGGAGAATTCTTCATTCTCTTACCTAGAATTCCCCTTTTATGTGTTTACATGTTAGGAAAAAATAGAAACTATGTGTGTTGTTAAGAATGTTTTTCCAACATTTTCAGGCCTTTGATCTGCTGGTTCTATTTCCAAAGTTGACAGATACTTTCAAGTGATTCAATTGTATATTAATTTCTAACTCATTAACTATGAATTCATTAAACCACAATAGCCCTCAAATGGGACTGTGGTTGAATGAAATGAAAAGTGAAGCCTGAAACCAGGGATGTGTGTGTGTGTGTGTGTGTGTTGTTGTTGTTGTTGTTGTTGTTGTTGTTGTTGTATCTCCAGTGCTTAGAACAGTATCTGACACTGTTCAACTCTACAAACACTTGTTGAGTGAATGAACGAATAAATGAATAAACAGAGAATGGATGGCAAATGTGAAAAGTAAAGGAAGATGGACTGAAAATAAATTCAAGACTCCTCATGGTGTTAATATTCAAGATAAAGTCTAAAAGAGATTATTTGAAGAGCTTGCTATACAGCAATCAGGTGGATAACTAATGCATGTAAACCTCATTTACTCCAAATATCATTCCCCAGGCACCTAGAAGTCTTGTTTCTTCTATGTTTCTACTACTACTAGCTAAACCAATCAGATTCTTTGTCCTGAGGAACCTGTTACTGACATTCTGCTGGGCACAAAACTAATGCAAAGGTGCTCAAGTCTGCCAAGAGCTTGGAGAAGCAGAGAAAGCTAGTCTGGAAAGACAGAAGCAAGATGTCTCAGAAAAGCAAAGGTGGAAGCTGAGGAGAGAGTACTGCCTGTGTGAATGAGGGTTTTCTGCTTCTGATTCTGTTCCCTCCCAGAGGCCCAACTGCCTTCATGCCACTGTTTCTAGATATCCTCATAATAAATTCACCAGTTGAGAGAAGGGCAAGTTACCAGATTTATTTTCTGATGCTTAAGCAAATATCATTAATTAGACCTCAAAGTAGATGATTGATTCATTTCTGGACATGTTAAATCTGAGTTTCCTTTCTCCCTTCAAAGAATATTGGTATCTCGTTTGGCCGTAGCTTTCCTACACTCTTCATTGTGTCTTCACAAAATTTCCAGGCCTTTTACTTCCTGTTCTTTTAGGAGATATCTTACAAGGTAGGTATATTTTTACTACCTTAACCTCAGAAGAGAAAGTATTCTTATTTCCCGAATCTCTGAGCAACTTATGATGCCCATTCCTTTAGAGTGAATTATCCTGAAAGAAGGAAGTCTTTCAAGGAGGCGTTTGACCATCGGAGACAAGCATCATAGACAGAAGGTTTTTCTCTTGTACACATGTCCACAAGGCATGATGTTATTCTCCTGGAATATTACAAAAATGCAATAAAAGACATACAGAGAGAGCAGGGAAATGTGAGCTACAGAATATTATACAAGCAGTGAAATGCATGTCATTTTCTCATCACTTCGTGGCTTCAACACCTCTTCACAACACCTTGAAGAAAGTCTGCAAATTTCAAACACCTCTTTGCAAATTGATTTCTTCATGTCACCAGCCCACGCTCTTTCAGTTGCTAAGTGCACTGGATTGTCACAGTATGTTCCAGAGGCTCCAGATTTCTCTCAAATGCATAAGATGTGCTTCTAATTGAAAGCCAAGTCATTGTTTTTCAGATACAATATTCTCTAAAAACAAGGAAATGATACCCATTACATTTCAACCAGTTCCAATTAAAACTGATTTTCACAGCAAAGCTTATAAGTTCTAAAATTAAATAATGTTATTTTACAACTTGGAACTCAAAGATGACTTATAGATTAATTTTGCATTATTAGTTTTCACTTCATTAGGAATAAAAATCATAGCATGCTACTAAAAATATTTATTTCTAACATGCATTTGTAACTGTGACTGTTTTTCAAAAGACTGAGTTTTCTAAGTCAATAATATAAAGTTTTGTTTATATTATATTATATAAAAACATTTTATGAAAAAGTGTAAGACTGATAAAAACAAGGGAGAAAATCTATGACAAGAAATAAATAAGAACATTTCAATTTAATGGTTATATTTACATAACTTTAATAAATATCTATTGAGTAGAGTCCAATAATAGTATATGGACCAATGAAATATAAAGTGAAGTCCATAGACCTGAAGAGTTTGCAGACTAATAAAAGAGGCTGGTCATTCATTCAACAAGTTTTTATCAAGTATTTGTCATAAACAAGATACTTCACTGGGTACTAACTCTTACTGATTGCAATGTAGCATTGGATCATTTCAATATATGTCATCAAATTTAAACTTTTACTTTAAGATTTTATTATGTCACAAGGAGTATATGTTTTTTAAAAAGATCAAACCATACAGAAACAAAAAGTGAAAGACTTTCCATAAATACCACCACTAGGTGGGGTAACCACTATTACATTGTATGGTACCTTTTCATGCTTCCTAAAATAAGCATATGCAAATACATATAAATACTTTTTTTACAAATAAAAAATGGTATCATTCTATACACAGAGTCATTACAGCAGACTGCTTGAGAGCATGGGTGTTAAGCAATATCACCTCAATTCAAATCATAGCTCTATCATATTACCTTTTGCAAGTTACTGTACATCTCATTGCTAAAATTTTCTAATATTTAAAGTGGAAATAATATTGGTATATACCTCATAGTACTCTTGTGAAAATAAATATCATAATCACTTATAACAGAGCCTGGCACATTCTAAGAACTCAACAAATATTAGCTTTTATTGTGTAATTGGTGTTATCTTACTCAAGATTATACTATGGAGCTCCTTCTTCCACCTAATTTTTTTTTTCAAAGACCAAATAGTACCATGGTTTGGATTTATGATAATTTATGAAAAACATTCTCCTATTATTAAACATACAGATTGCTCCAATGTTTCACAAAGAATGCTGCAAATATCTTTGTACTTGTACTAGAATACTTTTGAAGAGTAAATGCCTAGGAAAGAAAGAGATGGGTCAAATGGGATAAATCCTTTAAAGCATATTTCTCTGCCAACTTGTACCATTGACAACTCATTTGAAATGACACTCTTATTACATACTTAATTTCCACATGTATATAGTTCAATTTCTACTCACTGTGTTTTTCTATTGAAACACTAGTCTTTCTCTGACAGTGCCATGTTACTTTAGTTACTGTAATGTATATTTCATTACTTGTTAACTTTATAGTCCTTTGAAAACTTATTCCTGCAACTTGTATTGTTGCAGATTATGGCAGAGATAGCCATTGACCACCAAAAAACTCATGCTCTTTTTTATAACGTAGCTTTGTTGCCAGAAAGTAGCTATCAAGCTGGGGAGGTTTCTCGCACCCGCCCCTTACATCTAGCTAAGACCATGTGACCAGTTCTACCAATGGAAGTGAGCAGGTCTGAGTGACAGGGAACCAGGTAGGCCTTCTTCGTGGTCATTCTTCTCTGACAAGCACTTCAAGGACCTAACAGGAGGCCAGGGCCACAGAAATAAACTTGCTAAGTTAATTTCTATTCATTTCATACTTTTGTTGTAGTGTGACTGAGATCCTTTTTCATTACATTTTCTATTTGGTTATCACAGAATGGAAGATGCCTGGCTTGCAGAATGATCTTATGGAAGTCAACCTGACCCGAAACTCTTGCACTGACTGCGAAGGATAAATAAACCATTTATTGCAGTAACGCACTAAGCTCTGTTGTTTTATCTATTGACTTAGCTAATATGCGAATGATGTATTGCAAATGGCATTTTCTAAAAATTCAGTTAGGATTTTAATTGGGGTCACATTTTATTTACAGATTAGGTTGAGGAAAACTCACATCTTAATACTGAGTTTTCACATCAGGAGAAAAACACATCTTTACATTTATTCTGACCTTCTCTTATAACCTTCAGCAAAGCCTTGTTGTTTTCTTTTATACAGATCCTAAACATTTCTTGATAAGTTTATTTCTATCCATTTTATACTTTTGTTGTAGGGTGATTGAGATCCTTTTTCATTACATTTTCTATTTGATTATCACTTTACATAGACAGAATGTTTGCTTTTATGAGATTGTCTTTTATTATCTTACAGAATCTTGTTGTGCTCTTGGCTCATTGGTTTTATTTCTTGCATTATTTCTAGCAAATAATGAGTTTTGCCTCTTCCTTCCCTATATTGATTATGTCTTCAGTTTTTTTTATTACTGCATTGAAAATAGCAGTGATAACTTTTCCTATTTTAAAGTTTCCACCATGATTATAGTTTTCCTCAAATTCTCCTTGTCTTCCTAACCATGTTTGCTTCATAGATTTTTAACACTGTATTGTTGAGATGATTATTATATCTCTTTAATAGACTTTATCTTTATCAACCTAAATATTTTCTCTGTTTTGTGGATATTCTTTGCATTAGGAGCAGCCATTTTAAAATGTAACCCCAGCATTTGCCAGTGGGTCAGCCCAGGGTAGGTGCTTTACCCAAAGAGCCAACAATCTCTTCCTGAGAATTTCTGCTTAGGATTATGAGATTCACCAGTGATTGAAGCTGTCATGGCTAAAACACAGGTGGCACAGGCACTGCCACCCACTGAGTAAAAGAAACGGAAGCAGATGCACACAGAGAAACACAGATGTCAGATAGGGAAATGGTTTCTTGGACACAGTTTGATTCTGAAGCCTACCTGCATTCCTTCCTTTAGGCTCTGTACTCAAATGAGATGTACTCATTTCCTTATGACAAATTCCCCTTGGCTTAAGAGTTCATTCATTCCACAGCTATTTATGGATTACCTAGCATATACCAAGTACTGTTACAGGCACTGAAGATATAGCAAAGAACAAAACAAATGAAGTTTACGTTCTAGTTGGGATATATAATAAGCCAGCAATAAAGAGAGATAGGGGTATGCTGTTTAGATAAGTAGTCAGGGAAGAGCTGTCTGAAGAGGTGACATTTGTACAGAGGCCAGAATGAAGTGAGAATGAGCCAGGTGGATATCTGGGGGGTGAGCATTCCAGTAAGAAGGAATAGCAAGGGCAAAGGCCTAAGGCACAACAGCAAGTTTTGGCCTTTTCAAGGAATGCCAGAATACCAGCATGACTGGAGGTGACTGGATGTGGGAAGGCGCAAGTCAAAGACCCACATTTTGAACAAGTAACCACCATTAAAGATGGATAACTTTAGATCAGTGCAAATGCTCTGAAAATCAGCTAATAAAAAACAGTCTCATTCTGTTTCTGAAAATTGGCAAATCGATGACAGCTCCTGGTTTCTGGAAATCAGCCAATCAGTGTTAAAACCCACAGTCTTAAAGTCAGCCATCAATGACGGCCCCAACTTTCTAGACAACAGCCAATCATTAAGTGCCTCAGAGTCAGTGAGTCAACCTCAGCCTTGCTCCAGCGACCATCTAAAATCTGTCAATCCCCAAACACCCATGCTTCCGGAAGTCCACCAAACCCTGAATGCCAGGCTTCTCAAAACCTTTTATCAGATCATATTTGGCTTTGTTTGGGGAGACTGTGCCTCATGAGCAAGCAAACTGGAAGTTCACTTTTTTTTGCATTATATGTTCAATTTATCATTATTCCATTAATCCTCAATCTTTTCAAGTTCAATCCCTGTTTATGTGAATTGTGAGTGACAGACACACGATGCTACTATGAGATTATCAAACTCAGTCTTTTTAAAAAAATTTTGGCAAACTCATTAGTCAACAGAGCCAAATATCAATAGTACAACGATTGAAATTTCTTTTGAGAGCCAAATCTTTTAAACTTAAACTATATAGGTAGGTACATTGTTATTAACTTAATTAGGGTACTCCTAAGTTGGCCTTTGCCTAAAACGTCCTCATTTTATAATAATAAAGCCACCAACACAAAAGAATTACAATTCTTAAATTGATGACAAAAATACCTGTAGGATTTGCAGCTGGTTGGAAAAATACAGGTAACTTTATGCTTCGAGTAGGTACTTTTGTCACC
>NW_005370777.1:3643239-3686208 GCF_000412655.1 Myotis brandtii
TGGGCCACGAAGTTTCAATCGCACTGTACGTGCGCGCCCACACGTGGTATTTTGTGGAAGAGCCACACTGAAGTGGCCAAAGTGCCGCATGTGGCTCCCGAGCTGTGGGTTGCCAACCACTGGCCTAGGCAATTAGAAATAATTAAAATTTAACTGAGTGTCCTTTATTTTTATTTGTGCCTTCTGGCAAACCTAAAGGGGGGGTAATTCTTCTTTTTTAATTCCCCAGAACTTAAATTGTTTCTTTTTAAAAGTAACAACCTATTCTTGTTTTACAGATACAACAAATTTGTAGGGATCTCTCTGTTTCTGCATTAATTCTGCTGGTTCATAGGAAGTTTCCTTTGTTTCTACAGTGTGGGGGTCACTGTTTCCCACTGTTTGTTTTCCTCAAATGTTCAGGAACTCTTGGTTATCTAGTCACACTTATCATTTCAGGTTTTAATTGACCTACTAGGTAGCTGGAGTGAAATTCCATGTTTTCTTGGCAATCTATACAATTCTTGGGTAAGAAAGACAGACTGTGTGACCAAGTGGGCTTTCCTTTAGGGCAGTGGTTCTCAACCTTCTGGCCCTTTAAATACAGTTCCTCATGTTGTGACCCAACCATAAAATTATTTTCGTTGCTACTTCATAACTGTAATGTTGCTACTGTTATGAATCGTAATGTAAATATCTGATACGCAGGATGGTCTCACGCGACCCCTGTGCAAGGGTCGTTCGACCTCCAAAGGGGTCTCGACCCACAGGTTAAGAACTGCTGCTTTAGGGCATAGGTAGCTTGCTTTCTGGATGCAGTTGCTCTCCACCCCTTATACCAAGGGAAATAATGTCCTGGTTTGCCTGGGATGGTCACAGGTTACACTTCTTATCCTGGCATAATTCTTTATAGAGCTTGCTTTTACTTAATAGTGTCCCAGTTTAGACAACAAATTGCATTTTCATCCTCCTTAGGACAGATGGAAGTTAGCTGGGATATTGTCCTATTTCTCTCTCTGGTCCCAGCACCCATTCCGGAAGTGCCTCATGGCAAATATCCCACTTAATTTAGAGAGCAGACTCATGGCTTTCACCTGGGGGCAAATGCCACAGCAGCCACTTGGAAAATAAAAGACTGATACAGTTATTCCACAGCAATGTAATTAATGAGCTTACTGGCTGCCCTCCTCTGTCCATATTTCTTAAATTCTTAAGTTTCTTTTTCAGGGTTTATCAAAGCTGCTGCCTTTCACCTAAATAGGATTGTAGGCTGTTGTTTTTTCAATCCCTATAAATGTTACCATTTGTAACTAACCCCGTCTGCTTTAATATTTAATATTAAACCTATAATAGTACCTATAATAATTATTATAGGTGTGGGAACACTTATTATGTCAGGCTCTGTTCAAAGCACTTTACTTGTATTAATCCTCACAGAAACACTATTATTTCTGTCCATTTTCCAGATGTGGAAATGGAGGCACAGAAAAGGAAAGTAATTTACTCAAGGGCTGGAAGACCCAAAGAGAGTAAGCAAGTTACCAAGAAACTGCTGCACCTAAACTTTAGACTTCCTCGTGTGAAGTCTAAAATTTTAAAAGCAGTAAATCACAGAGTAACGGTGACAGGGGCCACTGTTAATTGTACATCTGTTTCATGGATCCAGTTTTTTAATGATATCAGGGACTTGGTACTACACAATGACTACTGGTTTAACTTACCTACTGATCATAAGCAATGATGTCCTAACCCTACAGGATGTCATCCCCAATATCTGACCCTTGAAGAGGCCTTTTCAAGGTGCTGTTGGGCCAGAAGTTTCCAAGTGAGGTGGTGAATGGTACATCAAGAGGATTATATGACCAAGTGCTCATTTTCACATCTAAATGTGAGTCTTCGGTGTTAGGTGAGGTAATGGAGATCTTATTTTGTTAAACCAGTTATTTGTATACCCTCAGATGGTAGTACTGTATAAGCTGTTTGAACACGTTAGACAAATTCATTAAAATCACGAATCAATCCAGAAATGACTATCCCCTTCCATATAGAAGATTTCCAATCAACTTGCCAGTAATGGACTGGCTTGTCTCCTTGAGTGATAGTATTATATTAGGGACTCAGCTGTATTAGTCTCTGCTGCTGACAGGATGCAAAATAAAAATAAATAAATAAATAAATAAATAAATCTCTTGTGTGAGACAACAGGCCTCTTTCTGGCTTTCTAGAGCAGCAAAGAGTTTAGCAATTCTAAATTAATCCTGTCACTTCTGTGGGGTTTTTAAAAAATATGACTTTATTAATTTGAGAGAAGCATTGATGTGTGAGAGAAACATTGATGGGCTGCCTCCTGCACCCAAAACCTGGGCATGTGCCCTGACCCAGAATTGAACCAATGACTCTACAGTGCATGTGACAATCAATGCTCAACCAACTGAGCTACACCAGCCAGGGCTCTGTGGGCTTTTAGACAAGAAGGAAAGGTTAACTCATGTGGTCAGCTAACTTTTGAACCCAAAGCCACCAAACTATTTTTTTTTCTCAAACATGGGTGTTCAATCATATTGAAGAAGGGCTTCTGGTATAAATCATTATTTGCTGTCGTGCAGTCAGTGTAAACCGTCTATTAGCCAACTCTTGTGACAGGCACAAGCATTCACAAACTGCTTCCCATGGCCTATCAACCTAGAAAGCTGGATGAAGATCTGGTATGAAAACAGGAAACAGTGCCATTGAAATTTCCACACAGCCCCCGGACATTCCACTGTAGGTTCTTTATGGGCCACCCAGGGTCATAATAGGGCATCTCGTTGTAGTATATAACTCCAAGTCACATTATTATTTTTTAAAATATATATTTTTTTATTTCAAAGAGGAAGGGAGAGGAAGAGAGAGATAGAAACATCAATGATGAGAGGGAATCATTGATTGGCTGCCTTCTGCACACCTCCCACTGGGGAACAAGCCTGCAACCTGGGCATGTGCCCCTGACCTGTTGGGGTCCAGCCCCAGCAGGTCCAGGGGTCCCCAAAGGTGTCAACGGAGTCGGCGAAGAAGGAAGGACACAGAGGCAGTGTTCAGTTGATCAGCATAGCCAGGTTCTCTAGCCAGGTTCTAGCCAGGTTCTCTAGCCAGGTTCTCCAGCCAGGTTCTACTTTTATTTTCCTGTTACATCTGTATTTATACCAGTTGATTTTAATCTTATCCATTCTATTCCAAAGGTTAGGGCATTTGTTATCTCCATTCCAAGGTCACTACTCTATTGTTCTGTTAAGCTACAAGGAAGTAACTGAAGGAGATTATCCTAAGTAAAGATTATGTAGCTTAAGCGTGATTGTTCATAGTTAAAGTGATTAACTACCCGCCTGGCACTTAGTTAAGGGGTTTTACTGATTTATTCCCTTCCTTAGTCCTGTTAATCCCTAACTCCAGGGAAAAATCCCTACCTGGGGAAACGACCTTTCTCGGGGAGGTGGCCTTGGTTAAAACACATAGCACTAAGAGGGGGAGCAAACATATTAAGAACAGTATGCCATATACGCCAGGTCCCTTAAAACATATGCTGTGCAGATGTTTCTTCCCTGCAGCGACTATGTCAAGCAGCAAGGGTGGACCCGCTTCCGGCATTGACCGGAATCGAACCTGGGACTCTTGAGTCTGCAGACTAACACTCTATACCAGTGGTTCTCAACCTTCTTAATGCCGTGACCCTTTAATACAGTTCCTCATGTTGTGGTGACCCCCCAATTTCATTGTTACAAATTGAACATAATTAAAGCATAGTGATTAATCACAAAAACAATATGTAAAAATTATATATGTGTTTTCCAATGGTCTTAGGCGACCCCTGTGAAAGGGTTGTTCGACCCCCAAAGGGGTCGCAACCCACAGGTTGAGAACCACTGCTCTATACACTGAGCCAAACCGGCTAGGGCTAAATCACATTATTTTAAACCAGAAAGGGAAAATAACAACTGAGACCAATCCCATTATTTTGCAAATATGAGTGATTTACCCATCATCTCACAGCTAATTAGTATAATTAGGGGTACTAATAACTAGGGATAAGGCCAGAATTACCTCAGAGTTCTTTTTATTCTGTCTCTCTGCCTCTCTATTTGGTTGCTTTGAAAACAGAAAAAGAAAATCATTAAAATCATGGTATCATCTCCCTGGAAATGATTGTTTTGTGTAGGTTTGCTCTAAATGTTCTGGACCTATACTTTTGTAAAAATTACTATCTCAATTTGAAAGGAAGGCATGCAAATTTGATTGCCAAATCTCTCATGTTTCCCTACAATATTTTTCAGATTTTTCTGTGATATACATGCTGGTACAATAAACCGCACTTCTTTTCACCTCCAGAATAGAATTGACTCATATCTGTTCAAATATGTTAACATTTTCATCTCAACTGACTCACTTGCCAAGAACAACAGGCTTTTATTCCAGTTCCTCTCATAATCCACATCACCCCTCCACTGGATAAAATAAAGAAATATTATTCTACTTTAAAGCTGATGAACTTTGAAAAGTGAAAGCTTTTCTTTTCTGTTCCTTGTTTTTCTGATAGCAATTGGCTTCCTGGTTTTCAGATATGTTCTGGAAACTGCAACATCGAGAAGGTTAAAAAGGGGCATGGGGCGACTGATGTAAAGCAGCGGTTCTCAACCTGTGGGTCGTGACCCCTTTGGGGGTCGAACAACCCTTTCACAGGGGTCGCCTAAGACCATTGGAAAACACATATATAATTACATATTGTTTTGTGATTAATCACTATGCTTTAATTATGTTCAATTTGTAACAATGAAATTGGGGGTCACCACAACATGAGGAACTGTATTAAAGGGTCGCGGCATTAGGAAGGTTGAGAACCACTGAAAAAGGGACAGAATTAAGAGATGTTTCATAATTTATCAAAATATGAATATTTCCCATTCTAAACTAAATAATAATGTCCTTCTTGTCCAGGACCATAAGATCTTCTGGAAGGAAAGGGGAAAAAGTAAAAATAAGCTGATAAATTTTTATCATTTGTTATAGAGAAAAAATAGTTACTGGTACTCAATAATCTCTGTTTAGAAGTATTGTAAAAACTACCTTCTAAAATGTCTGTTGTTCATAAGCCATAAATTCAAGATAAAAAGCAATAATTCTCATTAATGAATAGCTCTATCTTCTGTCCTTGACTGTCTCCAGTTAAGAAAGCAACAGAGCTAGAAAATCTGCCAACATTATCTGCAGCTTCCAGGATATCCAGGTTACCCATAATTCCCTCAGCAGATGCACTTCCTCAGAATCAGCAAAACCCTCACTCCACCCCACTCCCAATTACTTGGCCAACCATTTGCTTGTTGACCCTGGTACCTCCAGTTCCTCCTCTTCAGGGGCACTAGAGTAATATCCACCTACATTCCTATTAATCCTACTAAAACACCATCTCTTCCTGTTTTATTTTCTTAGTTTCTCTTTTTGTTATCACAAATTATCTCATTTGTTTATATACTTGTCTGCCGGCCCCTTTCAGGGAAAATTTTGCCTGTTTTTGTCAACATGAAACTCAAGTTTTTGGAACAATGTCTAACACCTAGAAGGTGCTTGAAAATATTTGTCGAATGAATAATTTATTTGGCTCCCTTGAAGCTTCAAAGCATCTTGGGCTCTGGAATAGAAAACAGCAGCTATCAACTCTCACACCTTGCCCATTTCAGTCATCACTTGGAAATGCCCCACCTCTGAAATTAAAACCCATGGAAATCCCTTTCATTGCTATCCCCCTCATTCTTGGGTATATTCTCTACTGCTTTATTTCCAACAGTCCCAGACTTTCCGATTGTAACACAAATGTCCCACCAATGCTATCTAAGGCTTTACCTCAATTCCTTCTGCAGCTGAGCTGAGTGGAAGAATAGTTTACACCCACCAGCCTGATTTGACCTGTTCCCACTCTGTCTCAACCCAGGCATTCTGGCTTCTGTTTCCACCACTCTACCCAAACTGCCTTTGCTAAGTCATCACCCTATGATCCCATCAGATTGTAAAAACATTTTTTTAAAAAGAAACCTAATACCAAATATTAGGAGTATGTGAGAAAACAAACTTATTTAGAGCTGGAGCAAACATGGCACAATCATTTTGGAGAACAATTGGTAAAGTTGAAAACATGAATCACCAGCAACATATTCCCCTAGAGAAACTCTCTCACATGAGCACAAGAAGACATATTATATGTTTGTCACAGCACTGTCTATAATAGCAAAAATTTGGAAATCACCTAAATGTACACTGTGGCAGAGACTTGTACTTGGTCCTCAAAATTCCCCTTCCCCTTACTCATCAGTAATTGAACAACCAAATTTTAGGCATGTGGTCACTTAGAATAAAGATTCTTTCTTCTATTCTCCTTTAGAGCTGTGATGGTGTAATTAAGCGTTAGTCAACGGGATGTAAGCACAGTTGAGGAATGAAACATCTTCACTTTCTTCCTTCTACTGGAGGAACACAGATCTGACCACTGCAGCTCAAGCAGCCACTTTGAACTCTGAGGTGACATTATACAAAGGTGCATGCATAGAGAAGTAACAAGATAGAGCACATGTCTCTGAACTCATGGCACTCCATACTATCCCTGGAAAACTACCTTTGGACCTATACACAACAGAGAGAAAAATTTCTTTCCTTGCTTGAGACCCCGTTAGTTTGTTTTCTGTTGATTATCTTTAGCCACAATTAATCCTAACAATCAAAACAGTGTATTCATTGGATGGACTCCAGTACAGCAATAAAGAGACAAACAGAGATCTCTATCAACATGGATAAATCTCAGAAACATAATATCACAGAATAATATGTACGAAATAATACTGCTTATTTAAAGGCATAAATGTAAAATATATTGCTTATGGGTTTTTACATAAAAAGCACAGAACTTATAGGAAAATGATTCACAACAACTTCAAAGTTAAGGAAACTTTTAAGGAAACTTCTGGTTTTCTTAAAGCAGAAACTTTTCTGATTCTACATTGGTTAACCAGCTACATTTATTGTTATCTTATCAGCCATTATAGTCAAAGCCAAACCAATTAAGAACCTCTAAGTTTGTTCTGTCAGGAGCTTTCAAAACTGATCTGTCCACACTTCTCTTATAAATCACTACGACTGAACCCTGGCTGGTGTGGTTTAGTTGGTTGAACATCGTCCCATGCACCAAAAGGTCGTTGGTCCGATTCCCGGTCAGGACACATGCCCAAGTTGCAGGCTTGATCCCCAGGATGGGGTGTGCAAGAGAAGGCAGCCTCTCTTCCTGCTTTTCAGTATCTGAGTCACTCCTCAATGACGAGAGGTGAGACAAGTTGTTTCTGGGGCATGACTTTGTGAAAACAATAGAACTGTAGCAGCAGAAGTGGCTTCTGCTAGTTGGCCACTGTGGATTAACCACAATTTATTCATATTCACCAACTTTTCCTTCATTGTATACAGAGTTAGGGTTAGGAATATTGACCCTTCAGTGTGAGTGAAGCAAGAACTGGTTGCATTATATTTTATATGTGGAGGAAATCTGAGCCTGAGGTGAATGGGAAAATCAACTAGTTAGCCATTTTCAAGTTTCCAAGAACGGTGAGAATAATAACCAGCATTTGTTGAGTACTTATCATGTTATATATAATTGCTTATTTAAAATTTCCACAACGTCCCTATATTATAAATTTAAAAACTGAGAATTAGCAGTAGCTAGGGGTCACATAGGTAAAAAGGGGTTGAACCTGAACTCTATTTAAATGGCTGTCTGAAGCCAAAGTCTATATTCTTGACTATTGTATTAGACCATTTACCATCACTAACAGTATTTACTTTCATGGGCTAGTCACATGTGCAGGTAAAATAGCTGATTACATTGTTCAGTTAAAATGGTGATTACCTTGTGCAGAAGCATCAAAGGATTTACCTGTTCCCAAGCATCTTCACATTGTGCAATGTTGCTACCATTTATGTCACTTTTGGGTTAAATAATGTTCCCCCGAATATCAGTAAAGTTTGTCTCCTCTGAGGGAAACATTACCATAGGGTAACTTAACAAATTAAACTACAATTTAATAATAACCTATTAAAACTAGATTTCCAAAAGAATGAGATACCTGTCATTTTAATAAATAATGTGTCTTTAAAAAATATATATTGAGAGAGGAAGGGAGAGGGAGAGAAATAAACAGATCTGCAGGGCCTGAGCATGTGGGAGCAGGAATTGAGCCAGCAACCTTTAGGTGCACAGACAGCATCCAACCAACTGAACTACATGGGCCAGAGCAATGTAAAGGTCTTTTAAGGATCAAGTACCCTTAGGAGGAAAAACTGTAACAAAGGGACCTGGACAGCAAAATGATAACACAAAGGAGCTGTATGCCCTGTGGATTTGGTATCTCAACCTGAAATGGAATGTTTGCGTTTGAGGAAATCTTAAAGATTACTATCATCATCTCCTTTGTTGCATCCACCAAAATGCACCCCTTACAAAAGAGGAAGCTTATCCCAGAGAGATTCCTCCATTTGTTCATAACCAGATAGGTAGGTTTTAACTGTTCTAAGACTAAATCATGAGCCTTTTAACTCCCGGATCATCTCTCTGTCAAAAGTTGGGGAGAACAATACCAAGGCGCAGAAAATAATGAGGAATAAAGAAAGAAATATTTGGCCCAATTCATAATTTTAACCAGCACAAGCAGACACATTCACCCACTGCCTTTTTCTGTTTTTGGATAGAGGGAAGAGAAAAGGCAGGGGATATAAGGAGATGGCTGGGTGGGTGTCAGCAGCATTCTGCTTCTATTTAGGAAGACGGCTGTTCAACTCACTGAACATGATAGAGCTCTGATTTCTACTTCCTTCAAGCCCACAGCTCATCTAGGAGGAAGTAGGGGGTGAGGGTGCAGGGAGGGTGCTTTGAAAATGGGAGGAGAGGCTGCTATAATAGAGCCAGAGAATTCTCCTTAACCAGTTTCCAGCCCATTCTATTCTCAACCCCCAACATCCCTATCAAGAGGAATACCAAGCTCTAACAAGTTGCCTAACAGCTCCCTGAGTCAGCAATTTTCAACCTTTTTCATCTCATGGCATACATAAACTAATTGCTAAAATTCTGCGGCTCACCAAAACATATATTTTTTGCCAATCTAACAAAAAATAGCTATAATTTTGTTTTATTTACCAATAATAATAATAATAATAATAATAATGATAATAAAGTAATTACCTACCCTTTTTGCTCCAAAGTGACTTTTTAAAAAATCAGGTGCCTATACTTATATAAAGGATTTCTGGTACCAAGAATTAACCAATCAGACATAACTTTATTATGCAATGTAACCAATAAGATGCAAGTTCATCTAGAGCTCAGTTTATGAATGATGGTAACAGAAACCATTTTACTGATTCAGGCTAATTATGCAAAAACATCTGGGAATACTCACCCCATCAGAGATATGATTTATCTTTAAAAATAAAAGGTATGTTGTTCTTGTAAGTGTTAAGAAAAAGTCTACGGAGTCCCTGAAAAAGATATTAGGCCCCTTATTTGTGTGCAAGCTTGTTGATTTGTTTTTTAGTTTAATAATGCTACTACTGGCTGATCCACCAACTTGTTTTTAAGAGCTTCACATTATTTTAGCAAATCTGTAAAGTAATAGATAATTAGTCCCTAGAAAAAAACCAGAATGCCACAGCCCCCGCAAATCTGTTACTTGTCAAATGCCTATTACAGCGACTGCTCCAAATGCTATTCAAGTAAAACCTTGAACTCCTACCTTATTTATTCTTACAGTCTGTTTATCAACTGTTCCTATTTCAAAGCTCCTTAAATTTGTGTTCTCATTTTTATTACATTATCAATTTCAGTAATCGCAATTTATGCAGAGGAATTTCTACAGTATAAATATGAAAAATCATACAAATGTATGAAAGGGACATGTGGGAGAATATTATTTTAATAATAAGTGTACACAAAGAAATAAAACATTTCAAAGGAAAATTAAAAGAAAGAATGTGATGAGGAAGAATTGTCCACCTGCTAAATTAATATGCTCTCATTCAATGTGAACTCCACAACAGCATTGTTCCTCTACATTGTTTGCTGAGAAGATATTTTAAATGGCAATTCCCATGTTCAAGTTGAATTACTTCTACAAAGTAAGCCAGTCACATTCCTCAGATGCCAGACTCCTAGCTACATTTTTTTTTTCAGCAGGCCAGAGCGTCTCCCTCTCATACCCAGCAAAATCCAGGTTACCTAGAGGACACCAGACATAACGCCTTGCTCTTCAGAGCACTTCAACCCTGTCTCTTTCAGTAAACTAACACCACTCAAATGTTCTTCATGGAAACAGCTCCTTAATTATCCTGAAAAAAAAAAAGAGCAAAAGAACTTGGCTGCTGGTTATATCCATTAGAATTATCTATATTTTGCTTAACCCCCTTGAATTAGTTTGATAGAAGTCAAAGAAGAATGAAAAGCTTACCAAATAAGCTATCCTAGATGGGCAGCTTTCCCATGAGTGAACCTAAGATATCCCATAAGAATTACATAATATGTTTTGCACACTTTGCCACAAGCCCTTACCTTGCCTGTGATGTAAAGCTGAGCTGTCACAGAGACATGTCAAGGAGAAGGGTCAGCCGGAAGCGCTGAACCAAGTTCATAGCTGCGAAGGGAAACTGACTAATCTTAGAAATTTGCTTTTCCTTCCTTGTGCTAGACTTGATCCAATGAAGGAAATTGACTGGTATTTCGTGATTTTCCTTTACAATACGTGGGGAGCAAGCTGCAGAGGAAACTAGCCAGGCCTGAGCAGAAAGGAAACAGCCGAGCACCTTCGTCAGTTTCCTGTTGCATCCAACTGATAGCAGAAAGGAGAGGATGTGATGTTATAGCCGCTGGCCTTAGATTCTTAGATGCTGCTGATAACTGCTGCTACCCTCCATTCAGTGGCTAGTGATTCATAGTTTTCTACCGACCTAATCTAGATTCAGACTTTGAAGACTGCCCCTTAACAGACCTTTAAACTATATGATATAGAGAACCAACAACTAAAATATTTCCTTTACAAACAGCTTCCTGATGATCTACCAAGCTTCAGAAATACACAAGATCTGTATTCAGGGAAATTAGCTCCTTCGGAATACATTCAACTTCTCCCTACAGACATTCCCATGCAGGGTGGGAGGAAGGTCTTCTGATTTAGTTGGGGGTAGACGTGGGTTAAAGATATTTCACTATTTCCCAGTAGGGCATGTAACTGCTCTACTCAAAAATTCCAATGATTACCTCTTGGTTACAGAATAAAATTCTAGTTTATTTGCAAATAATTTGAAAGTCTTGCACAACATAGTCCCTACCTACCTTTCCAGAACTTGTCTCAAACCACCCCACTTATTAAAAACAAAATAAAAAACAGTCAACACAAGGTGTCCCAAGATTCAGAACTTGGGGCTTGGGTCAGGTTGTCATCCAAAATGACCTCACAGTTTCTATTCTCCTCTCCAAGTCTTATCCAAAACTTAAGTCCAGTTCAAGTTGCTATTTCTCCATCTAGTCTTTGATAATGACTCCAGGTACAAAAAAATTGCACAAACCTTACAGTATTTACTTCTCGGTTGGCCATTAATTATTTCTGTGATGAGCACATTTTGTGTTATTTTGTTGTACAGTACTGTTTCTTATTTTTTTAATATATTTGTTTTGATTTCAGAAAGTAAGGGAGAGAGAGATAGAAACATCAATGATGAGAGAAAACCGTTGATCAGCTGCCTCCTGCACGCCCCCCACCGAGGATCAAGCCTGCAACCAGGGCATGTGCTCTGACTGGGAATCTAACTGTGACCTCCTGGTTCATAAGTTGATGCTCAACTACTGAGCCATTCCAGCCAGGCCAGTACTCTTTCTTAATTCTTGCATTCCAGTTTAAGTTTGTATGCTTTTATAGTAATTTTTGGAGAAAGGTGATATTTTACTCCTTTATCTGCTTGCACCCCATCCAGAATAGTGTCTACAATTCAGCAATACATATTTTAGGTTAGTTTATTGAAAGTACATGGTATTAAACAGAAACAGACACAACCACATATAACCTTAAATGGACTGGAATCATCTAGCACTACAATAAAATATTGTGGGTTTGGAGATTTAAATAGCTTAGGCTCTTAAAAATTCTCAGATTTATAGTTTAGTAGGAAATATTTTAACTCATCAACCAACCTATAAACAAACAAAAGCAAATAAAAACTTTCCTGAGTGTGGGTGATAATGATGTAGGTTCACTGATTATGACAAATGTATCACACTGGTGCAGGGTGTTGATGGTGGGGGAGATTGTGAGTAGAGGCAGGTCTATGTGGGAAATCTCTGTACCTTCTGCTCAGTTTTGCTGTGAACCTAAAACTGTCCTAAAAAATAAAATCTATTTTAAAAAACCCAAACTCTTATGTATTGAACCCATTTATGCACCACACCACTCAACAATATCTGGTCCCCCTCCCAAACCTCAGCGACTTGGCATGCTTCCACCATTATGTAATAGAAAGAGGAGTCCCTGTGTACAGTGTCACCTGACCAGGAGGGACTGCTGTGTGCACATTGGCTGAGCTGGACCTTGGAGGCTCTGCCTTCACCAGAGGCCGCCTGGACTAGTTGGAAATCATGGGAAGGTAAATGGAATTACTGTCCCCATGAGATAGACTTTATCCAGTAAGAGACAGGGAGAACCCAACAAATAAATTGTCTTTCATCCTATCCAGGGACTGTTCTGGTTTCTTATGACCTCTCTGGACACCAAAGAATCAGCCGTGTTTTGTTTTGAAGCTGTGGCCCACTTAATAACACACCGCCCATGTTCCCTCTCCTTCCTGCGACTCACTCCCCTTTTCTCTTCACTCTCACTTCCTGAGACTACCCCCCTCTCTAAAGTGATGGATATGTAAGCTTTAACTTCAGGTTCTATTTTCTAGAGAATCTGAACATCTGTCAAATGCCAAACCCTGTGCTTAATGTTAGGGAAAAGACATAGTGCTCTATAGTAACAAATGCTCTTTTTGTATTGTGTTTTCTTTAGCAGGTAATGTATCCACATAGTCCAAAAAAGTAAAGGAACAAAAGAGTGAACAGTAAAAACCTCCCTCTCACACACATGCCCCTGGTACTTCATGTCTTAGACACCCTGTCTCCCTCCCAATAATATACTGGTATATTGGAAATGGTTTCAATTGGTACATTAAACATTTCCACAATATTTTTGGCTGCATAGTATTCCAACATGTGGATGTCCCACGATTTACTTACTCATTGTCTTTTTGATGAAACTTTAGGTTATTTCACTCTGATTCTATTATAAATAATACAGAAATACATAACATTATATGTAAGATGTTTTATGCACATACCTGCATATTTATAGAAATGATATTTGTAGGTCAAAGAGTATGTGCATCTGCCTAAGAGCATCTGTTATCCCATATCCGCAACAACATAGTGTGTTAACAAAGATTTTGCTTTTCATGTTTTTGGTTAGTGAAAAATGGTATCTCAGCATATATTTGAATTGTACTCCTCTAATTATGAATGAGATTAAATATAATTTCAGATATTTGAGAGCCATTTGTTTTTCCTTTGCTGTGAACTGTTGTTTTTAAAGAAATCTTTAGCAAGGGAACAATTTTCGGAGCCTCTATTTTTAAAACCCTGTGCCCCATGACTCAAAGCAAATTAAATTGAGGACTTTAGCACAAGTCTCACTATCGCTGCTTGAGATATTGCAACTTATATCCTCTCTAAGTTGCAGAGTCTGGTCCCCACACTCAGTGAGTTCACAGTCCAGCAATAAGTCAAGATGGTAGGGAGAAGGGAGTAGGTCAGGCTAAAGAATATTCAGCTGTCCTAATTTCAATGCCCAAAGAGGCAGGACACACTTGGCTGATGTTAGTACCCAAGACTGACCCAGGGTGGCCAGAGGACAGGAAAGGCACACACGTGTGACTGTGTGTGTGTGTGTGTGAGCGTGCACACAGGTGAGGGGTGTGAAAGATGGGCAGAATGAGAGATGAGGTCACCCTTGAATTAAAAGCTTTTCTTCCTTAGGGTTCTTTTCAACCGAGCTCAATTTTTTTCATAAATTTTATTTGGCGTAAATGGGAAGCTCTGTCATAAACATAGCTTGGGATGATGTATAAACAAGCCATTTTAGTGTATTTTCCCTAAGATAGGAAAGCTCACTAGGTCAGAGAGAGTTGGCTCCTACTAGTTACAAGGCTTCTTCTTCTTCTCAAATCAAAAATGAATTCCAGGGCATGAAGGTTAATGGGTATATTTGTAAGGACAAGGCGCCAGGGGTGGAATAAAGCAAAAACTTATCTTAAAAAAAAATAAGGAAATGTATACCCCTTTTACATCTATGGTTATTAGAATTGTTAGAATAAAGGACAATAAAAGGTAGATGCAAAGAGAGGTCCCTGGTGTGAAATTAGCTACACTACAGAACTCTAATGATACCCATTTCCTAAGCGCCCAATAGATTTTCCTAGTGAATACTAGAACTGTAACCATTTTTAAAATCTGCTTGGCTTTAACAAGAAAAAAATACATGATAATTATTTTTTCAAGGAGACATTGCCAAGGCTTATGCATGCCAAAACACTGAGCGAAATTTTAATGTGAAATGAACCACAGAAAAGAAATGATAATAAGAGAGAAACTTACAAAAGCTCTGTCATCTGCAGACACATTGGCACCTGCTATTCTTCTTTCAGCTCCTCAACTGTTCTCCTCTAACCTTGATGTTTATATTATCCATCTCCTTAAAATCCAACATGCTGCAGACTCCAGGGCCTAAAAACAAAAGAGCTCAGTCCCCAATTTTTTACAAATAAGGTAAAAGGAGTAACAGAGGTTTAAATGACCTCACTAGTAAACTAGCATCATCCTGCCTTGCCCTGAGAATCTAGGCTAGGCCATGTCTACATCTTGCTTCCTTAAGGAGTCAGGACAAATTAGATCAAGAACTTCCCACTGGAGTAGAAGGGAAAATAGGGAATGGATGCACTGAGGTTAAGGTTCCAAGAATTAGGTGAGAAGTGATTACATGGGGCAAACTGGGATAGGCAGCAGAGGTTCTGTACTCTGAGTCCATGGCTGACACCTTGAGTTGCCTGCCCAAGTGCCTTCTCCCTTCTTGCCTGCTAACAAGCCTCAACTTGGTTCAGAAAAAAAAAATGCCCAACATACAGGATAAATGATGACTGGTCTAAGCCAATCATATGAACCCATTTTTCTTTGCCAGTAATTGGTCTAGGAGTGGGTAGATGAGCTTGACTTGAACAGTGCAATGTAAGAGGTCATTTGAGAGCTTGTAGGAAAGACTTTTTCGCCTGATAAAATAAACTGAGGAGAAAACCCTTTGCCTTTCTTCTCTTGGCTTCCAGCAAATGCTTTTGTGGGAGGGATAGTTCCTAGAAAGGTTGCAGCCATTTGACATCACAAGAGGAGAGGTTGCTGAGTCACTGCGGAGGCAGGGTGGAATCTGCCTTCCTGATAACATTGCTGAATTACCAAACCAGCCTTGAGACAGGCTTCTTGTTAAGTAAGCAACAGATATCTGTATGGTCTTGGCTTGTCTGTTTTTTGTAGTTGAAAAAAAAACACCTCCTATAAATGGTAGAAACCACCAGTTAGATACCAGAGGAGCAGTAAGTGGGGAAGGGGGCCAAAAGCATGTCAGAATGTGGTGTGAGAAACAGGTTGGGGAAGTAATCAGGATTGGGAGTGTGTCCCAGGAATTCTTGGAAGCTGCCCTTAATGTGCTTCTGACTGTGTTAAACAGGAGTGGGACTGACAGCATAAAGAATCAGTGCAGAGCTAGGCCTCTCTGAAACCCACTCCTTCCTCTATTCTTCCAGATAGAACACTTAGCCCAGATCCTTGCTACCTTATGCTTGGAATCTTACACATTTTTTGATTCTCTGGTCTTTCCACCCTCTAACCCATCCTGGACATGTAGCCAAATTAACTACCCATCATGTTACTTTCACATTTTGACACCTTCTATGGGGCCTCATTTTAAAACTCTACCTTCCTTAGCCTTTTTTATGCTATTCAACTATTGTTTCTATAGTCTTATGACTTTATGGTGGTAATGAATACCATTAAAAACAGTCATCATCAGCCTGGCCAGTGTTGCTCAGTGGTTGAGCTTCAACCCATGAACCAAGAGGTCACTGGTTCGATTCCTGCTCAGGGCACATGCCCGGGTTGTGGGCTCGGTCCTCAGTAGGGGGCATGCAGGAGGCAGCTGATTGATGTAGATGTTTCTCTCTCATTGATGTTTCTCTCCTTCTCTTCCTCTCCCTTTATCGCTCTCTAAAATTAATAAAAACATTTTTTTTAAAAAAAACAGTTATCAGAAAATGGTCATTGGTGCTATAGATTTTAGTACATTGACAAATTTAGTAACTATGATATTTTAAATTTGAGATTCTATTTGTTAGAATTATTTTTAAATAACCATTTTACCTAGTTTCATCTTTATAATTTCACAATCAGATTTGTTAAATTGCAAAAGCAGAACTTTATTTCCTCAGTAGCCTTACTTAGTTCCTCAGTATCCAGCTTCTTGGTTCATAGCATTATCATTTCATACTATGACCATTGCGATAAACCCCGTTGGTATTTCTGTATCTTTTGCATGTTCTTGATTCTATGACTTTACTATCGTTCTCTCTATCTAGAATGCTCTCTCGCCTTCCCTTAACTTAATCTTAAACATTCATCAAAGGTAGACCTAAGTTTCACATGTCACGTAAGGCCTTTTCTGACCACTGTAATCCATGGTGGTTTCTCTTTCTTTTGGGTTCCTATAGCATTACTCGGTATTCATGCTTGCCTTGTACTGTTAGTCTTTTTAAATGTGCATGTGACCCAGATGTTTCCAAGACCTCAGCCTTCCTTTCAATATTAGATAGAATAAATCAAACTCCTACTGCACTAGCTCTGCTCTCCCGAGAGGAACACTTGAATTTACTGCATCTCTCACCTTTTGCTCCAAACCTCTCCCCACAGCTCAGTTTTTGATCCTCTCTTATGATCTTGCCTCCTGTATCTGCAGTCCTCTCTTAACATTCCTTTTTCATAAGAAGAAACATAAGTTTTTATCCTCCATTCCTTAAAGCATCACTAACACAAAGGCTGTTCCATATATTGAAATTTTACTAAACATTTGGGAATAATAGAGAATGATTGAGCCTAGGACAGACAGTGATTAAAATGCTATATGCTAATCAAAATAATTATCAATTATTGAGCACTTAATATGTCACAGAGAGTGTCAAGCATTTTACATGCATTATTTCATTTAATATTCAGAGCGTCCTTACACTTACTATAATACGGCTGGTAAGTTAGGGAACCATTATTCAAGTCCAAGTCTTTCTGCTCTACAGTCTGCCATAGTCATTACTGTTTCTAAAATTCATTTTCTAAAAAATCTCTTCTTGTATATAGTAGATCTTATTGGTCAGCTATGCAATGTTTACTTCATTTGTCATTCCTTATACTAATAGAACTTTAATTTTGTTCAGGAATTCACCCTCTCTAAGCTCCCCCCTTCCCCCTTGATTCTTCTTAGCAATTATGGTTGGCAGTTATAGGCTTGGACACAGGCATGTGATGCATTTTGGCCAGTAAGTTGTAAAAGGAAATCTGGGTTGCTTTTTTTAGGAAAAGTTCCCTCCTCCCAAAAGAGATACACAGAAAGAGGTAGTCTCATCCCTGATCACTGTCCTGTCCAAAGGTAATACATAGAATTGCTGTGGCATCTCATAACCATGAGGGGATTACCCTGAGGACAAAGACAATACAGCAAAGGATGCAAAAAGGAAAAAAAAACCTGGTCTTTATTGTCAGCCCATCAAAATATTTAGTCTTGAACATTCCTGCCTCTGGACTTCTTAAAATAAGAGTGTCATTGCTTATATCCATTTCATGTACAGGTTTCTGTCATTTGTATTCTAATAGACACTTAGCTTCTCTCTTCTAAGAGCCCAGTCTGCTGCTATTGCAGGCATTCACTCTTCTCACATCTGCAGCCTTCTTTGAGTCCCAGGTTCTCCAAATCTACTCTCTCTGAATGTCAAAGAACAACAAATTCTATTACTTTTCTATGGAGAACAAATAGTTTGCCTGTGTCTCAACGTCTCCCAGCTAGCCTCCAGGGTCCCCTACCCACCACTTCATTGCCAAAAGGCCCACTTAATGAGTTTTCTTAAAAAAATTCTTTCTCGGAGATTGGATGCCAGAGACCAGGAGTCATATTACCCACATTTGAATTTCAGTTCCATTTCTTGCTAGCTGTGTAAACCTTGACAAGCTACTTTAAAATTTCTAAGGCTCAGCTTCATCTGTCAAAGGGGAATAATAATTGTAGGGTTGTTATGAAGATCAAATGACTGTCATCCACACAATGCCTTTACAATAGTGCCTGGCACTTGTAAGCATTGAAGAAAAAATGCTAATTGGAAGTAAAGGAAACTAGCTAAGGTAGTCCAAAAAGGAAATTTCCATCCTGTGTATTAGCTCATAGGATGGAAAGCCCAGCTCGATAACCAAGCTCAGAAAAGAGAATGACCTGGGCAGGCTTGGGGATCCAGATAGCAAAGAGAAAGTGATCTTTTTCAGTCTTTTCATTCCTCCACTCAAGAGTCAACTTCCTGAGAGCAAGCATCTGATTGGCTTAGCTTGGGTCATACTAACCTCTTGATTTGGCTGAAAAAGTACCTTGGTTAATGGTGTTACTAGCCTGTCTTCAATAGTGCCCCCAAACAAATTTGGATTACTGTCACCAGAAGAAGGAATACGGTGGAAAACAAAAAACCTAACTACATTGATTAGTCTATATTTGTTGCATGATGTTTACAGGGTAAGGATTTTGTATTATCCAAGTAATTCAACCATTATCAATGTTCAAAGTTGGCTGGTGGTTTTCTTATGTGACTTATTATTTTTAAGGCTCGATCCAAAAGAAAACACATATATGCTCAGGAAGTCTGTCAATGATAAGTATAAAGAGATATTACAAGGTTGTTTTTGAAGGGCAGGAAAAACAAAGTAAAGGTGAGGTTGTAAACCAAAAAATATCAATATTAAAGGAAAACAATGGAGGAAAGCATAGACTATTGGGAATACCATTGTCAGCCTGTCTTCTTCATCCTTTTCTGAATTTTGCATAGATTTCAGCCCTAGAGGATGAAGTAAAACAAAAAAGATAGGAGGACTTGGTAGGAAAACATCTCAATGGTCTAATTGGGTCTTTTTATTTAATCTTTAGAAAGAGGTTTTTTGTTGTTTGTTTGTTTGCTTCAAGCATGATCAGAAAGGAGATTTCATGTTGCATCTATAGGCAAAAACCTTAGAGAAATCATTAACTTCACCATGTATCACTTCCTTCATTTTCAACCACCAATTTGTGTACTTTTTTCTAATAAACATATTTTTCTTTCAAATCCAATCCTATCATCAAGTACAGCCTGTATGGCAGTCACCTTGTGGCTGAACTGCCACCACAACCATCTCCAAGTCTATTCTTGCTCCATTCTTTTCTATGAAATCACAGCACAAGCCAATTTCCTCAAGCACTATTTGGTTTCACGCTTTTCAAATCATACTTAAAATCCTGATCCAGATGTGAGAACAATTTGGCTGAGACATCTGTTGCCTCTTTGTTCACCAGTGTTGATTCTACTGATCTGATTGGTGGGACAAATGCCCTTCTTCCTTCCTCGCTGCTCCATGTGCACCTCTACCCCCTGTATCTGTACACACAAAAACACCGGCAAACAAACAGCAAGGGAAGCCATGGTCTTGGGTGAGCTTGTTTAAGAAAAGAGTAGTGAGTAAGAGGAGAGGGATGCCTAAGACAAAGTTTTAGGGAACTTCAACATCAAATGGTCAAGTGGAAGAGAGTGAGCCTGGAAGGAAGCAGAGAAATAGATGTCAGGGAGGAAACCAAGTAAAATAGGTTATAAGCAAAATGTGATATCTATAATAATAAAAGCATAATATTTTAATTAGACTGGACAGCCCAATGACCTTCTGGACGTCATTCCAGACATCCTTCCAGACGACCTTCCCGACTAAGCCATGGAGGCGGGGGCCAAGGTAGCCGCAGTGGCGGTTAGGAGCAATCAGGCAGGCAGGCGGAGTGGTTAGGGGTGATCAGGCAGGCAGGCAAGTGGCAGGTGAGTTAGGAGCCAGTGGTCCCGGATTTCAAGAGGGATATCCGACTGCCGGTTTAGGCCCAATCCCAGGGATCAGGCCCAAACCAGCAGTCAGACATCCCCCAAGGGGTTCCAGATTGCAAGAGGGTGCAGGCCAGGCTGAGGGACCCCTGCCCCCATACACAAATTTATTGCACCGGGCCTCTAGTATACATACAATGAAATATTATTCAGCCTTAAAAAGGAAGGAAATTCTAACCCATACATAGCATGGATGAACATTCAGGACATTATGCTAAGTGAAATAAGTCTGTGTCCAAAGGACAAACACTTATGATTCCACTTTTACAAAGTGCCTAGGTAGTTGAAGTCACAGACACAGAAAGTCAAGTGGTGTTTAGTAAAGTTCACTATATGGAACAGTCTTGAGGTACCTTTTGCAAGATAAAAAGGGTGGTGGTGATGGTAGCACAACAATTTGTGCTTAATGCCATTAAGCTGTAAAGGTGATTGACATGGTAAATTTTGTGTGCTGTGCATTTTACCACATTTTTTTTAAAACAAAGAGAGGCAAACAGAGCCAGATGCAACTAAAAGGTCAGGTAAAAGGAGGGCTGAAATATCCCCTGTGTTTCAGGGTCAGGGAGACTGCCCATGACAAATGCAAGAGATGTCCTGCCTACATTCCGGATGACTTCAATGTCCACACATATTTTCTGCCTCATGACTGACTGACTTTTATTAAAAGTCAGTCATGACAGACTCAGGCCCTCTCTTGTTCCACAACTCACCTTTCCCTCCTCTCCTTGCCCTCACTTGGTATATTTCCTTCTCCCTGGTGCACTCTCTGGCTCCCACACATATTTCACTACTCTCTGCATAAAGCTTAATAGGACTTTAATGTCCTGTTTCCCAAGTAAACTACTTATACCTCCTCTCTGCCAACCTGTATCTCTCCCCTGCTTCCAAGCAGTGGCTAAACACTTCCCTCCTCCAAAGTTTTTTCCTGCCTTAACTCCATTTGGCTTCAAAGATTCTTACCATTGTCTTCATGTTCATTACCCACTTAATAAAATGTTTTTCCTATAAAGAATGTTAAAATGTGCCCTAGCTGGTTTAGCTCAGTGGATAGAGCATAGGCCTGCAGACTGAAGGGTCCTGGGTTTGATACCGGTCACGGGCACATGCTGTGGTTGAGGGCTCGATCCCCACTTTGGGGGGGTGGAGGGGGGAGCATACAGGAGGCAGCCGATCAATGATTCTCTCTCATCATTGATGTTTCTATCTCTCTCCCTCTCCCTTCCTCTCTGAAATCAATAAAAAAAATATTTTAAAAAAGAATGTTAAAATGCCACTTGTCATTCCTTCAATAATTATTTATTAATTTAATAGTCCGTAACTATTGATAGAGGCTCTACTCCATACCGGGTAGTATGGTGGTCACTAGAAACACCGTCTATACCCTCAAACAACTCCCAGTCCAGTGGGGGAGGATTTTTATTTTCCTGGGCCTTGTACAGAGAAGTTTTTGTCTTGAGGTTAAATGCTAAAATGTAAAAGGCCAAGGGAAAAAAATTATATCTTTATGGAAAGATTTACAACTAATTTGGGAGACAGTATAGTATTACAGTTTCAGTAGAAACTCCTTCTCATTGCCGATAAATTAAGTATACTATAAACTCACCACGCTGGCCTTGTTATATGCCCACGGCAGAACTTCTACAACAGAACTTTCTCAGCTTCCCTACACGAACTTTATTCTCCGGCAAAACTGATTTACTTTTATTTTCCCATTTCTAAAATGCACCCGATGATTATAAGACACACCATCAATTAAATAACATTTTAGAGAGAAAAAAGGCTACAACCATAGCACGTTCAGATAGTGATTATAAGACACATACCAATTATACCAATTTGGAAATGTTAAAGGGGGGTGAAGTGTGCATCTAATGTTTAAAGTTATACAGTATTTGTGGCTCTCAGAAAATGCTTTGCCTTTCTTGGACTCCAAAATATTTGCTTATGCCATTCCTTCTGTTTGGAATATCTCTTTTCTCCCTACCCTTACCTATACCCTAACCATTTTTTAAGGATTCTTTCCTTCCTCTCATGAAACCTGTCCTGATCCTACCAATCAAATGTAATATTAGCTTGTTCATTGGTTCATTCAACAAATATGTATTGAAAGCCTGCTACATGCCAGGCATTGTTCAAGGCATCAAAGATTAAATGGCAAACAAGACAAATAAACATAGTCCTTCCTTCATGGAGCTTATATTTTACATGGGGAGACAGATAAAAATCAAGTAATTTAACAAATAAGTACAAAATCATAAATTGAAATGAGAGCTGTGAAGAAAAACAACAACAAATGAGGAGCTGAGACAGAGAATTATAGTGGGGAGCATCCTCTCTGTTGGGTGGTCAGGGAAGGCCTCTACAAGGAGATAAAAACATAGGCTGAGAACTGAAGGGAGAGGGTGGGATATACATGCAGAGTTGGAAGACGATCATTCCAGGCACAGGGAACAGTATGTGCAAAAGTCATGAGGTGAAGCCAAGTCTGATATGTTTGAGAAACAGACCCGTCCTTCCTTTGAACCTCCGGAGTATTTTATATCTTCCTTTGGGGTTTACTCTAGTTTCCCTTGATCATAGTCCTTGTTATTATTTTCTTACTAGGGGCCCAGTGCACGAATTCGTGCACCTTGAAAGGAACTGTGGGCCACAAGGCTGCAGTAGGCACAGGGGCGGGTCTCGGCCCATCCTCTGCACCCCTGCCCAGCTCCTCCCATAGCAGCCCCCAGTCCCCTGACTGCCAGCAGCCCCAATCCCACTGCTGTGGAGCAATTGGGGCCAGCGCCAGCAACGGGTGTGAGTGGGGCTGTCACCGGCAGTGGATGCGAGAGGCAGCTGCCAGCCCCAATCTCCCCTTAGGAGCAGGGGGAGGCGGAGAAGCCCTGAGTGGTGAATGGGGCCAGCAGCCACCGCTCACACCTGCTGATGGTACTGAGCAATCGGGGCCAGCGCTGGGCACCGGCAGTAGGTGCAAGCGGCAGTGCTGGCGCCAGCAGCGGGTGCAAGCACCAGCAGGGACCCTGGGGCCCGGGAGCAAAGAATTTTCAGTAACCACCAGAGGCCACCCCAATGGCAGCAACCAGTACCCTCCTTTGGTCTGATGCCCCCACTCACCTGCTCCACCATCCTGCCACGGCTGACACCTGCCATATTCCACACACGCCCCCTGGTGGTCAGTGCACGTCATAGCGACTGGTTGTTCGGTTGTTCTGCCATTCATTCTATTTGCATATTAGCCTTTTATTATATAGGATTCTTGTTTCCATGCTTTATAATTAGTAAATTCTTGACAGCAAGAATTGAGTCTAATTTATCTATGTTTTCATCTACAGTGCCTCAGACAGTACCCTGCACAAAGTAGATGCTCAGTAAGTATATTTTGGATTCCATAAGACTACATAGTTGGGCCATATATTACATAATCTTTTAATTGAGCTACATTTTCATTGACTACTTTTAGTTTTTACCAATGGTTGTTATAACAGCCATATTAAAGTCATTATAGTATTTGCAGTAAAATGTTGTTGAAAGCATCATTCAGTATATTATTCAATGTACCCTCTATGAGTTCCTTTTGGGATTGAGTGCTAGCAAAAATTTTACTTCTGAACTAGTTTGCCTCTTCCCTTCTAAACCCAAGATTTATGTAATGGATTATGTTTCACCTTACTATTTGGGAGCTAGAAAACTAAAAATCAATTTGACTATTTAATTGGAACAATTAAAGCAGCATGTTTATCTCTATGTTTATAATATTTTTATTTTCCTTTTCCGAAATTACGATTTTTCTCTTGATAATGATTAACATCACAGTTCGCCAGGTGTTGTGCCAAGTGCTTTACATTTCTCATTTAACCTTTACAACAACCCTGAATCTTACAGTGAAAAAGAAAGAAACAAAACTGAGGCTTAGAATAATGTCAGAGAGATAGCAAGTACTGAAGCCTGCATTAAATAGTCCATCTGACTGCCCCACTATGCTATCTTTTTAATATTTCACCATGTAGAGTGTTGTGAGTCTCTTAAAAGAATTTCAGGAAAGAGGAGAAAAATATGTCCCTATGCTTACATATGCATATGTATACTTACATAAAATCATTTGAATTTGAATTAAAAAATAAAATACAGCATATGTTGATTACCTATCTCACATATCATCATATTTGGTGCTATAATAAAATATACCAAGAGGAGGCTAACCCTTTAAACATTTGATATAGATGAGTAGAAACCAAATGATGGAGTATTATTATACAGTTTTAATACACAATAAAATTTAAGAGGTAAAAAGTTTTAATTTTTATCAGAATATGAGTTTGAATAACGAATCCCTTGTACTGTCAAGTTCAAAATGTGGCCCAACACTCTGCAGTAAATGTCCAAGAGAGAGTTCTCAGCTGCATTGCAGTAAAATTCCTTAGATAATATTTGCCACGTTTTAATATAAAACCAGTTCCCAATAGGGAATTGGAGCATGAGTTCCTGGCTGTTTCAGACACTCAAGTTGAGCTCATCAGGAGGATTTCATGTCATTTAACACATAAATAACTGCATCCTCTGTCCGCCAAGATTGCTTTTGCATTTTTGGGGAAATAATTTATAGAAAGAAGGGAATTATTAGAGTTTATTCCCAAGGTAAATGCTATCTTTTAGGGCAGTGTTCAAGGCTATCTTTTTTCCCACTCATGACAAGGGCTTATATGAGCACTAGTAAGAAAACAGGGCTATTACTGTATTGAGGACTGAAAAAAAAATGCCAGCAAAATATATTTCTCTTCACCAAAGCTACAGAAGCAAGAAAGCTAAGTAGAAGAACCTGTTTCGGGAACAAACAAGGCCACAGAAGGAAATCCTCCCAGGGTTTTCGAACTCATTTAGTGAGAGCAATAGCTTTTTATTCTCAGGAAGAACAGCTGTTTCCCCAGAAAAAAAAGAAAAAGAAAAAGAAAAAAAACCTGCAGTCACCTTACTGAGCCAACATGCAATTAGAAAACAGCAAAGAAAAATGGATTACTGAAGAATAATTCAGGAGGAAGGTAAAAAATCTGCCCATCTACAGCATAGTGTGTTTTGCTTATCTGTTCCTCAGATTACCTAGTACTATTATTGGGGGGTTGGGGAGGGGAAAGAATTAAGAAAATTTAGTTCTCTCTTTCGTTTTAGAAGGGATTCATAGAAAAAGCACAAATTAATTGCAGCATATTATCAAAGTGATCAGGCTTCAAATGGACAAATTTTAGTATGGCCAAGGGCAGTAGAAAAAATATGTTTTCTAAAGATAAGAAAATGATGGCATAAGATGGTTGCAAAAAAGCCCAAAAGATGTGCATGAGTCAGCACCACTAAGGGTTGCACAATTTAGCCACATGCTTGTCCAAAGGTTTGCCATGCAGGAATTGGCCAGATGGTTCTGCCCATTGTCAAACTTGATGTTGTTAATGGGATGGGGCTGGGGGAAGTAAACCATCAGTTTTGTCTAAATATTTCTCCTGTAGCACACTTTCAACAAGTCGCTGAGGTATTATAGTCTGCCAACTCGACTTGGTGAGTCTTTTAAAACCTCATTCATTACTTTATCAGCCAACTGACATTTACTGGGTGCCACTAACCACCAGACGCTGTGCCAGCCTGGGAGGACAGAGGGGTGAATAAAAGAAGGAATTCTGAGAAGCAGATGGTGTGATCAGAAAAACTGTTTCATACTGCTTAAACCCCCAAGAGCTTGTTTGACATGAAAGAGATTCATTAGTCTGTAATGGAAAATTTTAAGGACCTGAATTGTGAACTGGGATTCCATTCCTGATAAACACTCACTGTGGAGCCTAAGTCACTGATCAGCAGACTCTTGGGGAAGACAGATTTAGAGCAAAGGGAGTTGGATTTGTTTGTATCACGGTACCTTATCCAAATATAGTTTTATTCATTTATCTTTAAATTAACCGTCCTTCCCACGAATATCTGATATTTACCCTTCAGCTAAGAATTCTGCTTACTCTGCTTATATTTATTTTCTCACCTGTAGCTCTGATTCCTTCACATTTGTGTAGTAACTGAGAGCACAGTATTTGGAGTCAAGGAGACCTGGGTTAGAATTTTGACTCAGTCACCAGCTGTGTGACATTGGGCAATTGCTTATCCTTTCTGAGTTTCAAACTCCTCATCCGTATATGAGAGCAGTAAGAGTACCTGTCTTACAGGATTATTATGAAAATCAAATGAGATAATATATGTAAAACAGCTAGGGCAATTAGTTACAGCTAACACAACCATTATTCTGAAAGTATCAGCTCTCCTAGCCAAGTGGCATATAATCTTGACTTCTGCAAGTCTTATTCTTCCAATAATATGTTTCATTTTAATATATAATCATATTCTAAACATAATATAATAGCATTATGAAAAAGTTAGAAATTCCAAGGGAAGATGCACTAACTCTTAATTTTGCCCTCCTAGCCCAACCATTAAAAGTTAAAATGATTCCTGATATATTGACAGATATCTGCTTGTATTGGATCTAGCTGAAATTGAAAGAAAAAAGTGCTTCAACGCATGCATCCTTTAGCTTGATATGCTGTGCCTTGTTGTTATGAGATGTGAAAGCCAGATTGCCTTCTGTGCACCTTGACGCTGGCTTATGACAGCTAGCAGGCAAAGAGCTGAAGAAACACCTTTCTCTCTCTCTACCCTGAAAATACATGAGAAAATGAGGTGGTTTTGTTGTTGTTATTTGTTTTGTTTTGAGAAGACACAATTTGGAAAGGCTGGAATTTTCCAAAAGCTTACATTTGCTCCCAAACACTTCCTGTCTGAAGGCTTCTAATTGCATTGCTAGGCAAACGAAGTCACACATGAGCCTTGTGCTTTTAAATGATCGAGTTAAATTATGGCTTGGAATAATGGAATAATATGGAACCAGTGTGTTTGCCAAGTGACATATTCTACTCTAGATTTACTGATACTTCACCTGTTATTTTGAATCAGACCATGGAGGAATTTGCAATTATGCCATTCTCTTTAGCAAAAAAATTGCCAGTCATTTTCTGATGTTTATGTGTCAAACATGTGTTGTAATATTTTCAAAAGAATTTTACTTTAGGAGTCCCGAATGGAAACCATAAAGGCCCTGAATTCCTTGAAATGGTAAAGAGACACTTCTTCAAGTAAAAACTCCTATTGTAAGTAAAAATTTGGAACTATGCCGTGTTTGGCAACGCATCTGGTTTTTCTGCTTTGATGAAGAAAGACAGCCATGAGTCATGGCTTTCTACATCACCTTGCATAGGCATCAAAGCCTTTGCCAATAGTCCTGAAGAAGATTTACCTATTGCTGCAGAAGTCATCAATGTCTCCAGACTCAAGGCCTTGACTCATTGGGGTGTAAAGAACTTTTTGTCAAGAAATGGAAGCAGGATATGAAGTTATTCATTAGATTTCTCTCCTAACATAGTTCCATAAGGAGAAAGTCATTTGCATTTTGATTTATTTGATCACGTGAATAAGGTAAGGCTTTTGTTCAGCATAAGATCCTGAGTGTGTGTGTTTTGGAAGCTAACCAAAACACACACACACACACACACACACACACAGAAAACCCACGAGTCCTTTTGGCCAAGTTGCCACTATGCGGGAAAAAAAAAGATTGGAAACCGACCAATATGAGCTTCCCTTCCCTTGCTGGAGAAGATGCACCTGGCTCTATCCAAGAGTGGTGAAACTTGTCAGTTTCTCACAGGGCAGAAATCTACAGACACCTGCAAACACTGCAGAACTTCTCCAAAGGTTAGTTATACTCATTTGACTTCAAGATTGAAATGTGGATTTTAACCATTTTCTTGTTGACATGTACAGCATTGATGATGCAGACTTTGCAAAGATGACTAAATTAATTGGCCGGGTGGCAGAGGAAATGATGCAACTGGATCAGCTTGAAGAGTCCGAGAGAAAGCCAGTGTGTCTTGACATAAGCCCATGCATTTGCTACAAACCACTTTGTTCATTGGAGCTTCTTTCACTTGTTGCTCTCAAAATTAAAAGTCAAAATTTATAGACTAGCACAAATGACGTAATGTTTTCTCTTCAAGGCAAACGATGGCAGCCTTCTCATTTAAATTTGCTTTGAGGAAGAATTTCTTATTCTCCTTTATTTGCATACTTTGGATTTATTTTAAATCACTCCGTTTATGTGAATAACCAAGAATGAAAGAAGGAAAATGTTTGTAAGTTGTTTTCTATGTGAATGAAACTAATTTCTAATGCAATAAATCAAAGCATGTGCCCAAAATTGAAGGAATATTTATGTGCATTTATTTAAAAAGAAAATGATCCTTTTCTTTTATCAGATAAAAAAGGTGAATGACCACCACCACAATCCCCCTTCCCCCCAAAATAGTTAAGAATCATGGATCCAATAGAGCCATCTCATTTTACAGTGAATTAGTAGAGACTCTGGGACATGAAATAATTGCCCCAAATCACACAGCTAAGTATTAGAATTGGAATCTGAGCCCAGCTCTCTTGTGTCTAAGGCCACTGTACTATGATTCCAGTTCGTCCTCAGTGGGATATCCCACCGTTACACAGGGAAGTTCTTTGGAACTAAACTAAAACAAAACAAAACCAATAAAAAAATCACTTGTGAATATTGTACACCTGAAACTAATATAACTAAATATAATACTGTATACCAACTACACATCTTAAAAATGTGAAAATGAAAGCTTTTGTTTCAAATGTGTTACTACAAGATTTTCCCAACATAGACTTGCCTACCTGTCTAGACTTGCACTGATTGCCAGCCACTTGGAAAATCAATCTGCCAATTACCCCATCTTGTTCCTGCCTGTTGTTCTTCTTTAATGACAGGTGTCCCGGTTTTAAATCCACTAGCAGACTTAAATAACCAACACCAACCTTCAGCTGGGTGTGTCTCTATTCTCTAAACCAGTGGTTCTCAACCTTGGCTGCACATTAGAATCACCTGGGAATCTTTTTAAAATCCTGATCTCTGGGCCTCATCCTCCGGAAATTCTGTTTCTTTGTTATGGGGTGGGACGACAACATTAGTAACAAAGAAACAGAATTCCCGGAGGATGAGGCACAGAAATCAGGATTTTAAAAAGATTCCCAGGTGATTCTAATGTGCAGCCAAGGTTGAGAACCACTGCTCTAAACCCAAACCATGCCTTTTCTTGCTGTGTTACTTTGCCGTTGTCTGAACTCTGTATATAACACTGTCTTAGTCCATTTGGGTTGCTCTAACAGAATACCATAGATTGGGTGGCTTTTAAACCACATACAATTTATCTTTCACAGTTCTGATAGTTGGGAAGTTCAAGATCAAGGCACCGGTAGCGTCAGTGTCTGGTGAGAGTCCCACGTCCTGGTTCATAGAGAGCCATCTTTTTACTGTGTCCTCACAAGGCAGAAAGGCTGAGGAAGCTCTCTGGAGTCTCTTTTATAAAGTCATTAATCCCATGCATGAGGCCTCCACTCTCATGACCTAGTCACTTACCCAAGGTCCCACCTCCTAATAATATTGGGGGGAGGGGGACTTAACATATGAATTTTAGGGAGATATAAACATTCAGTCCATAGAAAATAGCTTATACTAGAGTTTAGTGAGGTCTGTAGTGAGTGTCTTGTGGCCATATGCTGACATGGACCCTTAACTTTAAAAAGAAAAGAAAGGAAAAAGCTAATTTAAAAACATTTTATTTTCAAGTATATGAAAGTCATATATTTTTCACAAGTAATTCAATAAGTGTCTTTTTTATAACATGAACTATTTTGAGCTCAAGAATTTTTCTTAAATTGATCATCAAAACTATAAAACAGAGTTGAAAACAGAGTTGATTCTTAGTCCATAATTCCAATCTGCCACTTTGAAGATGGGGAAGGCCACTTGAATTAACTCTGCTTCTAGTATATGAACAATAAATAATAACAATACTAGCTATCAATTTCAAATATGATACTGCGAACCACAATGTTTCTAGGCCTTGCAATCACTCTGCAAAGTAGAAAGTATTATTCCAATCAATAGGGTAGGGTAAAAGTAGGTTTGCCACTTACAATAATATTATATATTACCTGGGATAAAGATTTTTTAAAAAAATTCCTATCAATGCCCTAACCGGTTTGGCTCAGTGGATAGAGCGACGGCCTGCGGACTGAAGGGTCCCAGGTTCGATTCCAGTCAAGGGCATGTACCTTGGTTGTGGGCACATCCCCAGTGGGGGGTGTGCAGGAGGCAGCTGATCGATGTTTCTCTCTCATCAATGTTTCTAACTCTCTATTCCTCTCCCTTCCTCTCTGTAAAATATCAATAAAATATATTTTTTTAAAAAATTCCTATCAAGCCCAAAGAGACACAACTTCTCTTTCATCCCTAAAAATAAGTAGTTCAGGAAAAATGTGTGTCTCTTGCTGGAACTAAGGGCCTTTGTTGGCCCCCACCCCAATTTCCCCTCTCAGCAAGCAGGAACCCTTTAGAATGGGGTAGCAGTGGGGACTGCACGCTATTAAAGGCGACTTGAGAGTATAAACTAAAAGAAAAGTCCTATCTAGGAGGGCAACAGTCTATAGGAGAAATTATGGCAGAGGCAGCATTGGTTTATACAAACTCAGCTTGCCTGAAAACATGGTGGTCTCTGGCAATGGAGAAGAATCCAATATAATAAAGAGTTGATATGCAAATTGACCATCACACCCTCGCACAAGATGGCCACCCCCATGTGGTCACAAGATGGCCACCACAAGATGGCCAGCAGGGGAGGACAGTTGTGGGCAACCAGGCCAGCAGGGGAGAGCAGATGGGGGGACCAGTCCTGCAGGGGAGGGAGGGCAGTTGGGGGGAACCAGGCCTGCAGGGGAGGGAGGGCAGTTGAGGGTGACCAGGCCTGCAGGGGAGGGCAGTTGGGGGCCCCAAGGGGTCCCAGATTGGAGAGGGTGCAGGCTGGGCTAAGGGACACCCCCCGCCTCGGTGCACAAATTTCGTGCACCCGGCCTCTAGTAATTAAATAATACATACAGCAGCTGACAGGTCAGGAACACAAGTAAGGAATCCCCTCCCTGCAGCAACTCCCAGGCACACTTGGGGAAAGACTTTTCAGAGATGTGGGGAGGGCCAATGAAACACAGGTCACAGAGTGTGAGGCAGCCAATAAATAGGGTAATCATGAAGACAACAGGGACCAGTGTTTGTGATAACCACAAATGAAGAACGTGACATGAAATTACCTGCACGCTATTAAAACATATATGTGGAAAACAGTCTGGAGTTTCCTCAAAAAACTAAAAATGGAACTCCCATTTGACCCAGGATCCCACTTCCATGAATATATCCCAAAAAACTAGAAACATCAATCAGAAAGGATATATGCACCCCTATGTTCATAGCAGCACAATTTACCATAGCTAAGATCTTGAAATTGCCTAAGTGCCCATCAGTAGATGAATGGATTAGAAAACTGTGGTACATCTACACAATGGAATACTACGCTGCTATAAAAAAGAAGGAATTCTTACCATTTGCAACAGCATGGATGGAACTAGAGAGCATTATGCTAAGCAAAATAAGCCAGTCAGAGAAAGATAAATATCACATGATCTCACTCATTTGTGGAATATAATGAACAACATAAATTGATGAACAAAAACAGATCCAGAGACAGAGAAGCACCAATCAGACCGTCAAACCTCAAAGAGAAGGTAAGGGAGGGTGGGGGTAAGTGGGAGAGATCAACCAAAGGACTTGTATGCATGCATATAAGCCTAACCAATGGACACAGACAACAGGGAGGTGAGGGCATGAGTGGGGGGTGGGTAGGGGGCAATGGGGGAAAAGGACACATATGTAATACCTTAAACAATAAAGAGAAAAAAACATATATGAATATGAAATAAAGGCTAAAAAGAAATACTTCCAAACAATAAAAGGTACAAACTTGGGGTTGAAGAGTTATGTGAGTTACTTAATTTCTTTCTAAACCTTTTGTAATATTGGTATATTATAATTTTTAAAGAGTATTTATCAAAATAGGTAATGGGTAAAGAGAACATCTAATTAACATTTTTATATTCTGTAAGCAAAAGAAAAAGTTCTTAAACACCCTAATAATTTTTTCTTTTGTCCTTCCTCTGTCATCTTTTCAAAGTCTGTCTTCAAGTTCCTTCTCATTCCAATTCCTTCTTTATTTTGTGCTCAATACAGCAGCACATATACTAAAATTGAATAAAACAGATCACTCCCCCCTCAGGCTCAATTATGACATAATTCGAGCCTATTGTGCTCTGCTGGCTTAGGTGTCACTTGAGTGAGCCATATGGACGTGCCTAAATCTGAGTTGGAAGTACATGACTTGCAAAAAACAATTCCTGAGAAATCAATTTGTAATTCAGTAGAAGGTATGAATCAGATACAAAAGGAAGGACAGTGTTTCTTAGGTGAAGAAATAAAAAACTTAGATGCCAAACCTGAGGAGTCAGATTGTTTTAGATGGGAAAGTTGGAAACTTGATTCTAGGGAAAGAAATAGATTACTTCACATTTAATTGACTTGTAATATAAACAAAAACTAAATTTATTTCTGAAGATTATTTAAAAATAAATGTGTTAAGAATTACAGCATATCTATTGTGAAATAAAATGTTTAACCTTTCTAATAAAAGTTTAGTACTCCTCTCAGTCTTGCCAGGCAAAAACACAAGACCCAAATTTCATGTGACTCTACAGTTATAACTATGTCATTAATTCTTTAAAAACAAGGGCCTAGGCAGTAACCAAATAACTAATTTAAAATTTTAGTTTTCAAAATATTTCCAGGCAGCCAAGATTCATAAAGAATGGGCTGGCCCATTTATAATTTGGCAAAAAAAACCCTAAAGGCTATTTCAAAATGTCCTGATTTCTTTTTCTTTATTATTATCATCTATTTATCAAACCACTTCCATAAAGAGAGACATCTGCCTTTCATCTCTATATGAACAGGCTCGCTGTTTTTAAAAAACTGGACTACTATTAATAACTGAGTTATTACTAATAACCAATTGACATTTGAAATGCACATATCAAAAGTCATAGAATTACTATTAATAAACAATTGGCATCTGAAATAAACGTACCAAAAGTTATAGGAGTAGAGATCGCCTGCTTACCTTGCAAATTCTGCCAAAGACATTCCTTGTGGCCAGCAATTACCACTGAAGGTACTTCTGTATTCTCTAGCATTTAATGCTAGACTCCTAATTAGTAACCAATAAGTACTTGTTGACTTGTTCTATGTAAGCAGTGTAACCTGCCTTGATTTTCTATTCCCTCTACTTCTCCCAGCTACAAGTCCTCCTCTTCACCTGGGCAGCATATTTGGACTTTTATTTTATGTCCTTAATTCTTTCTGAGTTATGGCCAGACCTTCTTCTCCTCTGATAGACACTACTAGGCCCTTTGAGGACAAAAACATTGCCTGTTATCTTTTTGTTCCCTACAGTGCCTAGTATATTGTAGACACCAAACACATTAATTGAAGGAATCCTATATAATAAAAACCTAATATGCAAATTGTGGAGAGCAGCTACAGTGTTTGGACAGGTTCAAGCCTTGGACTAATGAGAGGGAACAGCCCTCTCATGGCCACGTGCAAGCCCCAGCTTGGAGGGCAAAGCCCTCCCAGCACAATTATAGCCAACAGCTATAGTTGTAAGCTTGAACCTATGGTCTGAACACGTGGCCCCACATGTCTGAGTGATGTGGGCTTGATAGAGTTCAGGTGCATGTAGTTGAGTAGGATCGAAACCCATGAGAATGTTGTAATCATCTTGACCACGCCTTTACTTTGCCTTGTGGAATCTGGCTATAAAATAAATGTGTTAAGTGGCGCTGTCTCTAACTCTCCAGCAGAGAGGCTCTCCATCAGAGAGGACAGCGTCCCACCCAGACCCAGCTTTTATTCTCTTGTCTGTCTTTTCTCAATCCTTCACCGCCCCCTCTCAGGCTCACCGAACCTGGCTGAGCTGGCTTGGCACATAAGGTGGCCAATGTGGGGTTGAGTATGCTATGGCCGTGCCGGCTCGCCACAGCAAATTGACCGAATGGCAGGATGACTGGTGGTTATGACACACACTGACCACCAGGGGGCAGGTGCTCAACACAGGAGCTGCCCCTGGTCAGGGCCGGTGAGTGGGCGGGGAGGGCTGCCAGCTAAGGCGGGTGCCAGTGGGGGTCCCCCCCAATCGCCCCCCCTGCTGGTTGCCCCACAGATCGGCCCTGATCGCCAGCCAGGCATAGGGACCCTACCCATGCACGAATTTCGTGCACCAGGCCTCTAGTACTTGAATGAAATAATAGTTGAAAAGTAAATATAAGAGTTGGAAGACTTCTAGCTCCCAATCCTAAAATTGCTCGTGTATTTCTGATAAAATAAATTGAGGTTTGTAGTTGTACTTGTAAATACAAGGTATAGAAAGTAGATAAATAAGAATCTGTACTCATATGGTTTTGTTGTTGTTGCTGTTGTTCCCTTTACAGGAAACTCTTTTTTTTCTTTCCTTTTTTTAAGAGAGAGAAATCAATGTGAGAGAGGTGAGAGAGAAACATCAATTGATTGCCTCCCATACACACTCCAAACGGGGATCACCCAAAACCTGGGTATGTGACCTGACCAGGAATCAAACCCTCGACCTTTTGTTGTATGGGATGATGCTCCATCCAACTAAGCCACACCAGTCAGGATTGCAGGAAGCTCTTTACAGATCATGCAGTACGTGTGTTTTATTCAAAATAGCTAGTACTGACCCTTCACATTCTAAATGTTAAGGAATATCTAAAATGAAATATACTAGTTATAAACATCTAATTTTTTCCAAATGGGGCTGCTCATCAGCCAGCAAAAATGTTTATTTTTCTCTCTTCTAAATGTTGTAGTTCCTCTCCTGGAAGACAGATTATTTCTCCTGAGCATTATAAACTTAGATCTCTGCCTTCCTAGAGGCATTATCATCAGAGTATTTTTCCATGACTTTTATAGTCATGGTGTGCTGGAGTGGAAGGAAGAACACTAACATTTATCCATTGCCTGTTAAGTGCCAAATATTATTATATTTATATTTGGTGTCTCGTTGAATCCTCATGAAAGGCCCTATGAGATGTGCTCATTTTATATATGAAGAAACTAAAGTTCAGGAAGATTAATCATTCTCATTGTGGAGCTAAGTAGTAGAACTAAGACTCAAAGCTAGGTTTATTTTACTGCAAATTCTATATTTTTTATTGCATCCTGCTAAAAATTTTTGTGAACATTTATGCAAAAGAAAAGAGGGTTGGAATATTTTACTCCATTGTGCCTAACAGTGAATAGAAGGTAGTGAAGGAATAAAGCATGAATGCACACAGAAAGGTACCTACAATCTTAACTATTGGTCAATTTTAAATGATTTGAATTATCCAAACATGTGAAATCACTTTTTGTAATAGGCTATATTGGAAGAAAGTTTTCTTTCAACCAACAAAAATAGCCTTTGTAAAATGTCTTTGTATTTCTAGGTGTGTGCGAGGTGATACTGAAATAGTTAGCACTTCCGATGCCTTCCTCTCGAACTAGAATTTGAGGATAGGTAATTATTATGAGCTCTGGAAAGCAATTCTGTGATCTACCTAATGGCTTTGAGTTTCAGGGTGCCCAAAGAAACAGGGTGTTGGGCCCCATAGCAAGTGTCTCCCTACTTAGAGGGAAAGTACCTTGAATTGTGTAGATCATCTACATATCAGAAGTATAAAAACAGGAAATATTCATTTTCCGTACATAAATGAAATGAACAATATTGCCAACCTTTTGGATTGTTTTCACATTGAGGAGGTGGAGGATGAGGGAGCTGACACTTACTGAGCACTACAATCTGCTTAGAAAGGATGTTCTAATTTACCAGGCCAATGTTTTATGTAGGGTCAAGCAGGTTTCAGGCATAGCACACTCACTCACTATTGACCACTGCTGACACTTTCACTGGGGAGAGAAATCTGTCAAGAAAAATATAATCTTAGTTGTAGCTTTTATTAACCTGTTCTTTGACCCTGTGGCTAGAAACTACCTGCGGGTTAAGTGGTATGACCTCTATATAGATATATTACAGAAAGACTACATTTATAACTATGTTGGAAAATTCAGACTTGTACAGATCGGTCAGATAATAGTTTCAAATGCCATTAAATATGATAGTGTTTTGGATCACATTCTCTTTCTCCTTTCTCTCTCTCTCTCTCTCTCTCTCTCTCTCACACTATTATTTAGGTATGATTAGCATACAATAAATTGCACATATATAAAGTGTCCAATTTGATAAGTTTCTACATATGTATACACCCATAAAACCATCACCATAATAAAGAAAAAAAACATTTATCATTCCTACAAATGTCCTCATGATTTTTTATACCTTTCCCAGACCCAAGCAACCACTAATCTGCTTTTTATCACTATAGTTTTCATTTCCTATAGTTTTACAAAAATGAAACAATACAGTGTGTGTACTCTTTTTTGATCTGGCTTCTTTAATTCAGTATAATTATTTTGGGATTCATCTATGTTGTTGCATATATCTGTAATTCATTTTTTTATTGCTGAGCCATATCCGATGCTGAGCATGAATACACCACAATTTGTTTATCCATTTATTCATTGGCTCCCCTTCTTGGTTCACTTTACTCTCCTTATCAAAATCACTTTCCCCTGATTAGAAATTTTGATTATACACTTGGCATTTACCCCGGTATAGTGGACATGTAATCCAGGTAAAGCAAACTCTACCCGGGCTTTAAGGGTAAAGCCTATGTGGCCAATCACTCAATTGCCTTGGCTACAGTGACAGTTTATTGATTCAAGCTGGGCTAATTAGAGCTAATGTTTGTGCTACTGAGGATGTTGCTCCCTCTTTTCTGTAGGACTTGAACCAGAAAGTATAGATAGAGCGACAGATATTGCAGCCATCTTTGACCTAGTGGGCGGACAAGCCAAGGATGCCAAAGGCAGAACCAAAAGGAGAGAAACCAGGTCCTGATGACATCTTGTGGGCTGTTGGATAGATATCCCCGAAGCCTGAACTACCCTTGGTCTTGGAACTTATGTAAACAAACAAGCCCCTTCTTGCATAGGTTGAGTTGCTGTTCAGGTCACTTTCAAAAGAAAAAGTTGTGATACAGGTGCTTTACATTCATTATCTCATCTAATCCTTACAACTTGGCAGGTATGTTATTATCCTAATTTTACATGCAGGGAAACTCTTAAGTAACCTATCAAAATCTCAGTGACAAAGCTGTAACTCCCGCCCAGTACAACTGATTACAGTGCAATACTGCTGCTGGGCTAGCCCCCTGACCTGCTCAGCTTTGCGTATTTCTACACTTTCTTTTTTATTACCTGACATTTAATAGTATTAACATTTGTGGCTTCCTTATTGCTGAAATACAATTACATTCACGGGGCTTAATTATTCTCCTTCTCTTCTGCCCCTGCTTTTTACCTTTCTTCTTGTCTTTTTCCTTTTCCTCACTTTTTTTTTTTTAATCTTTCCATTTTTTTCCAATGTTAAATACAAAATATTTGGTCTAATCCCTTCTTCACAGGTCATACAAACTCTAAAATGTTCCTGAGGTGATGTTGGCTTGGGCAAGGCAAAGTTAGTTTACTGAAAAAATTGCCCTTCTGAACTAATAGCTAAAGACTAGAAGGATTACATCTACAACTCAGTCTGATAAATTTCCTTAAAAACAAATCACTGGGCCAGATTTCAAAGATGACAAAACCAGAAGGCCACTGCTCCTCCCTCCCTTCTCTCATTCTTTAAAAGGATGGAAAGAGTCCAATGACCATTTTGACAAGCCCCTGGGAAAATGGCTAATTGCCACATCCTTCCTCTTAAGATGTTCAAGAGCGAAAAACCTTTACTCCTCTGGCTCCCAGTTTTCAAGCCTATTTTCTTGGAAAAAGAAAAAGGAGGAATTTGTTAAACCTTAAAGGTGGCTTCATGTTGTGCTTCATTTTTAGGAAGTTAAAATAAGCTTTAAATGTATTTTATTTGATTAAGAGTCCACCTCTACTTTTTTTTTTTTCCCCAGTAGACAGAGCATGAATCTAGTTAGGAGCAGTTAATATCACAAGGTTTAAAAAGAAAAATGATTTAATCCCTTCTTAGTCTCTTAATAGAGCCTTGTGTGGAGCCTTCCTGGAAGCCAGGAGACTAACACTCCTTAAACACTTTGTCAGCAGCTAGAAAACAATTTTATTTTAAAATGAAATGTTTGAAAATTATGTCGTCCTTAACTGCCAAGACTGGTTTGGTTCCTGGATTGGTTTTCCTTGTAAGGACACGTGACATCACTTTCCTAGTGCTCCCTGGGCTGGACCAAATATCTCGGATGTTATCAAGCCTTGACAGTTAAATCCGGGACTGCAAATTTGAAATGTTCGATATAGGTGGAAGAAATTTCCCACCCCAATTTTGTAACTTATATGTCTTTGAAAATATTGATTTTTAAATAGATCTGGCTATGTAAAATCTCTATAATTAACCTTTAAGTGATGGGCTACAACCATATTATGTAATGGTAAGCAGCTGTTTTGCAAATGTTAGGATGGTATAAAATATTTATAAAAACATAAACGTTAGGGTGAGGATAGCTGTTTTGTTTTTAAGGCAAGTTTTAAAAATCCTTTGAGAATACTCTTTTTCTTACCTGTTCAGGCATACCTCATTTTATTGAGCTGCACTTCATTGCACTGCACAGGTGTTACCTTTTTTACACATGGAAGGCAAGACCCTCCACCTGGAAAAAGATTACACCTTGCTTTATTGCTCTGCTTGCTTTAGTATAGTGGCCTAGGACCGAACCTGCAAGATCTCCAAGGTATGCTTGTAGTGTCCTTTTTACCAAATGTAAAATTATTTTTGTTCAAGCGATATTAGAGGGAAGATAGTTGATTGCTGCCCTTAGCTTGATTTGCTTCACTCTGGTTGCAAATAGGTGTATTATATGGTTCGGCCTAGCAAAATAGGGAATAGAACCAGACAAAAAGCTTTTTCCCAATTTGGTAAACGAACTACTTTCTTTGAAAAAAAATTGTTTACAGTGATCAATAATTGGAAATGGTTCAGAAATTCAAACATGTGAAAAATTGTTCTGTAAGCCGATAAAGCAATGTATAGATGCCGTGTAGGGCAGTGGTTCTCACATCTTATTGTGCAGCAGAATCCTCAAGGACCTGTTAAAACAGTTTGCAAGGCTCCATTCTAGAGTTTCTCTTTCAGTTCGTCTAGGGTGGGGCCTGAGAATTTTCATTTCTGAGGAATTCCCAGGTGATGTTGTTGCTGCTGCTGGTTCAAGGGCCTTCGCTTGAGAATCACTGATACAGAGAACTGAAAACCAGCGTTGCGTCTTTTTTCCGTATCTTATCCAGATATGTTTCACATTTGTTTCCTAAGCTATGTCACTCTCCAAGTGTGAATCACAGCAAAGACTTTCTGGCTTCATTTCCTTCTGCTCTGTCCAAAATTCAATGACCTTCAAAAGCTCCCCTTCAAGGGCCCCCTTTCCCGAGGCTGAAGAGTAAATGCCTAATGCTCCCAGAGAACAGTTTCCCAAACTGTGCTCATCAGCACACGTGTCCCTCAATATTTTCATATATATCCCATGATAAAGCTACTCTATGGTCAAAACATTTTGGGAAGCAGTGGTTCAACGGGAAAAATTTTTATGTTTATAAAAACGTTTTTATATTATATTCTTACAAAAATATTTTTATACTATGAAAAATTTTAATCTCAGAACTTCTCAGATTTTAAGAGGTAAATGTGCATTGTGAATTTTCCAAAGGAAGATAAAATATGGGGCATTTCCCATGTGGGTTTGATCTTGGAATTCTTTCTCAGCTCCTTTTCCCCACCAAGTGCTAGAGAATATCTTTTAAGCACAGTTTGGGAAATGCTGTGATTTTATAATTTAAATTTATTTTATAATGTTAAAAAAAACTATATTACAAGCTAGGAAAGAGACCAGATAACATGCCAAAAACATGATGTATAAACTTTAAATCAACTTAGAAAAGTAACTAAATAAACGCATTCACCCATTTTTTTGATGGTGACTTTTACTTTTTTTTATTATTGTGATAAGAGCAGATAACGTGAGCTCTACCCTCTTAACAAATTTTTTTTAAGTAGAGTATTGTTAATATAGGCACAATGTTGTGCAACGGAGCTCTAGAACAGGGGTCCTCAAACTTTTTAAACAGGGGGCCAGTTCACTGTCCCTCAGACCGTTGGAGGGCCGGACTATAGTTTAAAAAAAAACTATGAACAAATTCCTATGCACACTGCACATATCTTATTTTGAAGTAAAAAAACAAAACGGGAACAAATACAATATGTGTATTTGCATGTGTCCCGAGGGCCGTAGTTTGAGGACCCCTGCTCTAGAACTTACTCAGCTTGCATAACTGAAACCTCACACTGTTGAACATCAACTCCCCATTTCTCCCTCCCTACAACCCCTGATAATCACCCTTCTATTCTCTACTTCTGACTTTGACTATTTGGGATACTTCATGTAAGTAGAATTATGCACTATTTGTCCTTCTGTGATTGGCTTGTTTCACTTAGCATGTCTTCAAGGTTCATACATGGTGTTGCACCACTTCTTTTTTACGGCAAAATATTCCATTGTATGTATATACCACGTTTCTTTTTTCATGTGATCTTTTCTTGTTCAAATAATTTCCTGAGTGATACAAAGAAGAACCTAGGGCTTCTAGCATCTGCTGATATCAAGGCTTACTTGACCTTCCCACCTAAAATACCTCTGTTCTCCCCCGCCCTCATTTCTTTTTCATGACTGTTCCATTTTCTTCATTAAATTTCTCATGATTTTAACTTATCTTATTAATTCCCTAAGTGGTTTACATGTTTATTGTCTGTTTCTACCCCTAGAAAACAGTTCCCTTAGCTGTCTTATTCACTTTTATATACAGTGCCTAGAATAGTACATAGCACATCATGTGCAGTCAATAAATATTTTCTGATGAAAAGAATAAATAGATCATAAAGTAATCACCTGAGTTCTAATTATGAAATCTTTATTATAGTAATAAAGATATAGCAAGAGGAAACAGTGCTCTTTAACAGCTCTAGATGAGGCAATTAGAACAATCTTGATTTCTAATGAAGGAATTCCAACCTAATGGTATGTATGGGGAATTACTAATGTGAAACTCAAGATGCCAATTTGTAGCCTCACTTATTTTAATTTTTAATATTTACTAAGGGGCCCAAAGAGGCATACAGTTATTTTTTAAATAAGGAAAGTATGTGAAAAAATATGTCATACAAGTAGGCCTTATATAAATATCTAATTTTAAAAGACCTCTGAAAAGAATGCTTCTTCTTGCTATATTATAAAGTTCTTGGATTTAGACAAACCAAAAAGCAACATTAACAGTGTCTGTTTGTGGTTTTTCTTTTAAGCCGTTTCTAAAGAAAAGCTTGTGTTACCTTTGCATTCTTGGATGATAAGCATAAATGTTGATAATTTATGGATCCTGGTAATTTTAGAGGCATGGAAGAAGTCCGATTGAAAAATGTGTAACTGTTGGATAGTACAGGATATACATTTAACTTTGCCCAACAAAACAGGAAAAGTCAGCAGGCATTAACTTTAGGGGGAAAGGATTCATCTAGGAACCCAAGAAGATAATTGTCTGATCTTTACATCATAATGTGATTTGAAATTGCATTAAAGTTTATTAAGTCTATTTCCTAGTATTAAAATGGGAAAAATATATCTCACTGCACCAGGCCTATTATGTGGTTAACTTTTTCTTTCTTGTTGAGGATGTCTACATCAGGTCCCCATTCTTTTCAGTCTTCTCATTATCTCCCTCTAGGCGTTTATGTTTGTTTTCACTTATGGGTTTTTTTTTTTTTTTATCCTTATTACTGGAACAAAGTGGGTCAGTATTACTTCAGTTTGTCTTCACTTTCACTCTGCTGTTCAGTGCTGAACCAGCTTTTAGCCTCTGGAAAAGGAAGAAAGTAAAAACATTTACAGAAACTGGGCCAATGTCTCCGCAGCCCTCCTCCAAGAAAACAAAACCTAACCACCCACGCAGTAGTTCCTCCGTTGTCACAGCACCTAGCATGTCCTTCTCATACGGCTCAGATAGTCATTATAATTGCTCCTTGAATATCTTTCATCCCAGCTAGACCCTCAGTCCTTGGAGGATCTAGTATACCGCCAAGAACAGAATATAAAGACATGTGAAGTTTAAATAAATAAATGCTGCGCGAGGAAACGACTGCTGCATCGGTACCCACACACCATCAAGGAGAAGAGTTGCAGCAATCATCGTGCCCACGTGTGGGCCCTTTGACATCAACTCTCTAGAAAACCAGTGAGCGACTGCGGCAAGGGTGTCTTAATTACATAATTACTAGCATAATGGAAAGCAAGAATTTTTGTTTTGGTGGGGGCTGGGGGGTGGGAGGAAGAGGAAGGGGCTGGCCTATTCGGATAACTTCTTCCCCGGGAGCTGTGGACAGACGCTGGGCTTCTCAATCCCGCGGGGTCTTCTCGCCCTTCCTACCCCGTCCCGGCCGCTCCAGGAGGCGGGCCTCGCGGCCGAGGCCC
>NW_005370777.1:3687600-3690854 GCF_000412655.1 Myotis brandtii
CCACAGCGGCTCGCCTGCGGTTTTCCCCGCGTTCTCCCCCTGCTGCTCACCCGCTCCTTTTCGGGTAAGCGGTGTTTTGCCTTCAGCTGGGGGAACGTTTGCTAATGACAGGATGCCTGAGCTTGTTGTGACCCTGAACTGCCTTGAACTCTTCTCTCTTCCTCCCACCCTTTCCTTTCTGGGATCTTACAGTGTCACATGGCCGTTCACAATTAGCTTTTCTTCTGCAAAGAAAAAAAAAAAAAGAAAAAAGAAAATGGCAAAAGCATTTGGCTGCAATGTGTGGCGCTCGTCCGTCCTTTTTATGGCGACGTCTACCAAAGACACGTAGCTGGTGATGGTCTGGCACCTCTTTAAGTTGGCAAATTAGTTTCCTAGATACAAAAGTGGCCAGTTTTGTTGGGAGTTTTGGCGATTTCGAGGGTCAGCAAAGTGTATTCCTAGCAGCCCGACCTGTCACTGGCAGGAAATGCTTGAGTTAGAGACAGGACAATTCTTTCCTCAAACTTTGCTGATGGTTTCTGGATTTTTTTAAAAGGGATGCTTGTGTAAGAAGGTCAGAGGAACAAAGCTGACTTACTGTATGTTAGGTTTATTTGTTAATCATTGGGCAGAAGAGAGTGAATGGGATCTTAAGACCTTTGATGCCCTGAGTAGAGGAAAATCCTCCCTTTAAGCTAGAAACAAGGTTCAACCAAATATTAAGGGGAAAAATTAGCTCGTGGTAATATCATTGGTTTTGTTGTTCTGAGACTAAGTAGCTGGCTTATGAAAGGTTGGGATGATGTTTTGTTAATGAAGACATTTTAGTCTTTGTAATTCTAACATCGTTTCATAAACAGCAGTTGGATCAAAAGGAAAAACTGTGGCTATATTTAGGGAATACAGTATTCTTGTTTTTATGAGAGAATATTGGAATATAAAAAGTGTTATTCTTTTATCTGGTAAACCGTCTCATGTGCCAGAAACACTTAACAATTTAAATGCTGGGCTTTAAAGAAAATAGCTCAGTCTTTGAATTTATCTGTTTTAAGATTACTATGCAGATATAATGTATTATTCATTTTTTTACAGCAAAAATAAAAACATTGAAATGTGAATGGAAAGAAAATAAAAGTAAAGCCTGTTTGATGTAGGGCATCAGTGTTGATATTGTGTAAGAACAGTTACATCTTGTTGCTTGCTACCATTAAAATGTTGACACTATAAAAATTGTGAAAGGATTTCAGTTTAGGAACCAATGTCTGAATTGTGGGACTCTCTAACCCCACCCCTTCCAATCACCACCACTTAACATATTTGTGATGTTTTTGAAATTAACAGTTCATATCATTAATAATTGATGTTTTATATAGCATTTATCGAGGATACACTTTTTTTCTTTCCATATTTATTAGTGTCTGATTAGAATTCAGTGGTTCTCAACCTTCCTAATGCCGCGACCCTTTAATATAGTTCCTCATGTTGTGGTGACCCCAATTTCATTGTTACAAATTGAACATAATTAAAGCATAGTGATTAATCACAAAAACAATGTAATTATATATGTGTTTTCCAATGGTCTTAAGCGACCCCGCCCCCCTGCCCCGTGAAAGGGTCGCGACCCACAGGTTGAGAACCGCTGGATTAGATAATAGAGGTTTAATTATCACTAGAAGGTAATCTACCAAGAAGTTAACAAAGATTTTTGGGTGGATAAAAAATATATACATTTCTGTATTTTTCAGATTTTCACATACTTTTGCAATCAGAGAAAAAGTATATGAATAATTAAAGTCTTGTTAATATCCCAATCTGTTTATTATTAAAAGAAGCTTCTGTAAAATGTGTAATTTATTCTCATCCTTGGATTCAGGCCCAAAAAAGTAACTTTTAGTGTTAGGTATTTGAAACAGTGTAGGTTGCCAAATGTTCTCTGGTTACCAGTAGGAAACGAGAGATGCGTAGTAAAGAGTGATGAAATTGGAAGAATTGATTCAATGTATGGTAAGCTTTGTACACCAGTAATCTTGTTCTAATAAGTCATTGGTTATACAAAAAAAAGAGAAATTAAATTTTATTTTGTCTGTAGCAGAATAGCTGTGTTGACTAAGCAGATTTTAATGGATATATTTGTTGATATTTTTAGTTTTCAGGTAGATTCAGTCCTACAATTAATGGTGGAAAGAGATGGCATTTAAAATACTTTATGCTGTTAAGGCTTTTGTTTTTTTCTTAATTTCCAGCAATATTTACCTCCTTTTTTTTTTTACTGGTGAAATGAATGACTATAAAACTACAAATACTTTATTGTGGACAATGGAAGCTATAATGACAACTGAGCTAGATATTCAGTAGTGAAGATAGTAGTGTCCCTATTGTTTAATAATCCTGAATATTTATAAAGCACTACATTTTGAATCATTATTACTGTTCTCTAGTCTTTATAAAAATTATTGGAGGCCCGGTGCACAAAAGTTTGTGCACTTGGAAGGGTCCCTCAGCCCGACGTGTGCCCTCTTGCAGTCTGGGACCCCTCAGGGGATGACCACCTGCTGGCTTAGGCCCGCTCCCCGGGGGATTGGGCCTAAGCTGACAGTCAAACCATCCCTCTGGCAGCCTGGGGGATGTCCACTTGCCAGCGGGGAGCAGGCCTATGAGTGTCTGCCCGGTGGTCAGTGTGTGTCATAGTGACCAGTGATTCCCAGTCGCTCTGCTGTTAGGGTCAATTTGCATATTCCCCTTTTATTATTTAGGACTAGGGGCCCGGTGCAAAAAAATTTGTGCCCTCGGGGGGAAGGGGGGGTCCCTCAGCCCGGCCTGTGCCCTCTCTTAATATGATCTTGCTGTTGACATTTATTATCAAACTAGAGACCCGGTGCACGAAAATGCATGCACTCAGGGGGGGTCCCTCGGCCCGGCCTGTGCCCTCTCACAGTCTGGGACCCCTCGGGAAATAACGACCTGCTGGCTTAGGCCTGCTCTTGGGTGGCAGAGGGCAGGCCCACCAATCCCTAGCAGCCCCTGGTCGGGCTCAGAGCAGGGCCGATTGGGGAGTTGGGGCGCTGCCCCCTGTCATGCACAGAGCAGGGCGGATGATTAGGTTGCGATGCCACCCTCAGTCATGCTCAGGGTGGGGCCGATTGGGGGGTTGGGGCACCGCCCCCTGTCACACTCAAGGCAGGGTCGATGGGGAGGTTGCGGCACCACCCCCTGTCATGCACAGAGCAGGGCCAATCAGGGGGTTGGGGCGCTGCCCCCTGTCACGCACAGAG
>NW_005370777.1:3692484-3703917 GCF_000412655.1 Myotis brandtii
GCCATCTTGGTTGGGTTAATTTGCATATAGTCGCTCTGATTGGCTGGTGGGCGTGGCTTGGGCATAGCAAAGGTACAGTCAATTAGCATCTTTGTCTTTTATTAGTGTACATAGCTTCATGTTATGGCATTCTCTTATATAGGTTTTATACTTCCAAGGTGGATACTTCCTTAATGAATGTATTGTTAAAAAAAAAAGAGACATGTTAAATCCAGGTTATTAGATATTCTTTAGAGTATTTTATCTACTTAAAAATTGCCTTCTTGCATACATGTGAAGGAAGAATAATTTTATGTTCCCTGAATTTTAAATGTGTAATTTTTGCTTAAATTTTTACATGGGAAAGAGTTATTTAAAATGCAGTTTATAAACTGATTTAGGAATTTTGCATTTTAAATGAAGATTAAAAAATAAGTTTATGGCATTTGAAAATGAGCTTTGAAATTAACAGTTCATATCATTATGTGTGAGGTAAAAAACTGCCTACAGTGGAAAATCTGTTCAGCTTACTAGCATTTGATCTAGAATGTGGGTAATTTCTTTGAAGTGGTAGGAAGAGGACCTATTAGAGTGGCTATAAAAAAGTAATTCTGAAATGTTTATAATATTAAGCCAAGAATTCTGTCATGAGTGGATTCTTTGTTATTATTTTGCTCCCAGGCTTTTTAGTTGGTAATTGCTTTGATATCTGCAGAATATTGACCTGAAAAGAGGAATTGCCAGTGGCCAGCAAAATGTATTGAATATATCTGAGTGTGGCTTACCTTTCCTGGCTTGTTTTCACTCTGTTGGCCAGGTTGGAAAATCAATACACGTCTATCTATAAATCTAGTAGATGGAGTGCTATCCTATATAATAAAAGCCTAATATGCTGAGTGTCTGGTTGTTCGGTGACTGGTGAACTGTTCAATCAAAACATAATATGCAAATGATACGCTAAGGCTGCTCAGCCACTCGCTATGACGTGCACTGACCACCAGGGGACAGACACTCAGACGGGTAGGTTAGCTTGCTGCTGGGGTCCGGTTGATCGGGACTGAGCGAGATGGGCCAGACATGCTCTGGAACCCTCCCGCGGTCCCTCCCTGGCCCCGATCGTGCACTGGTGGGGTCCCTCGGCCTGGCCTGCACCCTCTTGCAATCCAGGACCCCGCGGGGGACGTCAGGGAGCCAATTTCGACCTGATCCCGCAGGCCACTCCCTTCGGGAGGGCGCCAGACGCAGGGCTCATGGCTGACGAGAGTTGCTGCAGTGGCTCGAGCCTCTCCCAATTGGGGACTGATTGGGCACGAGCCCGCGGCAGGCTCAGTGGGGCCAGGATGAGTGGGAGCGGCAGGTAGGAGATGCAGGCAGCATTGGACTGCGGGTTTTGGCCCGATCCCTGCAGGCCACCCAGAGGGACCCCACCTGTGCATGAATTCGTGCACCGGGCCACTAGTTGTATATAATGTGTTCTGCAGTAACATATGATACTAAATACTGTATTTTAAGTGGTTTACAGATCTATGGCATATTCGAATGAGTGAAAATTATCGTGCTCTCCAAAGTCTCCTTTTAAAATTATGTTTTGGCCCGGCTGGTGTTGCTCAGTGTTTGAGTGTCAACCTATGAACCAGGAGGTTACAGTTTAATTCCCAGTCAGGGCACATGCCTGGGTTGCGAGCTCCATACCCAGTAGAGGGCATGCAGGAGGCAACTGATCAGTGATTCTCTCTTGTCATTGATGTTTCTATCTCTCCCTCTCCCTTTCTCTCTGTAATGAATAAAAATCTATTGAAAAAAATGTTTTGATATAAGCTATGTGAAAGAAATAACCTTATTTAATATCTTTTGGTAGGTACTATGCCAAATGTTACTTTGTTAAATACAATAAGCCCATCCTATAGGTCAAGCATGTCAAAAGGCTAACACAGGCCAAATAAACAAGGTTTAAGTTTATGTGGGCCGCAAAAAAAAAAAAGCTTCAATTTTCGTAGAAACGTAGGTTTATTTTGATAGAGACATTCTGAATACAAAGGGCTAAAATAAATGAGTAATTGTTAACATAAAATAATAGAACATTTTAATAAAAATTAATATTTTTTCTTGAACATTAACTTACCAGACACTGAATAACTGCACAAATTAATAAGCGTAATGCAAAAAAACCTATTTTTCTTGTTCTCCAAAAGCGAAATATTTCCTGTTGCGCACACCAAACAAGTCAGTACAAGACTAATGACTTGGCAATCAACTGCTAAAATGTTCGCTGCTAGAATTAGTGAAGAGAAATGGTGTGCATGTGCGTAAGGTGTGTAAGGGAAATGAATGCAACATGATTATAGTAATCAGTCATTAGTGAACATTGTAGTTCGTTATTAATTATGTATAACAGGATATTGTAAAAATTAAGTTAAAAAATTTTTATTAAAAGATTTCTTACATACCGTTATATTGCCTGGGCCGCAAAAATATTTGTTGTGGGCCACGAGTTTGACATGCTTGCTGTAGGTATTGTGCCTGTATTTTTTTTTCTTGCTTTTTGAAATTTTTTATTACTACCAAGTACTCTAATTTGTTAGTAAGAAACAAAATACATTCTTTTAAAGCTGTGCTTTGGGTCTTTCATTCTCTATTGATTGTGCCTGTTTTTAAATGAGGAAACAGAGGCCTTAGTTAAGTAATTGTCTCCAGGTTGAAGATTTCTGTTTGGGCATTCAAACCATGTTACACTGCCTCTAGGGCAGCGGTTCTCAACCTGTGGGTCGCGACCCCTTTGGGGGTCAAACGACCCTTTCACAGGGGTCACCTAAGACCATCGGAAAACACATATATAATTACATATTGTTTTTGTGATTAATCACTATGCTTTAATTATGTTCAATTTGTAACAATGAAAATACATCCTGCATATCAGATATTTACATTACGATTCATAACAGTAGCAAAATTACAGTTATGAAGTAGCAACAAAAATAATTTTATGGTTGGGGGTCACCACAACATGAGGAACTGTATTAAAGGGTCGGGGCATTAGGAAGGTTGAGAACCACTGCTCTAGGGGGATGTGATTGTTGAGTGCTGCAGAGAGGTCTAACGTGGTAAATTTAAAAGTTCATCAAAATTAGATTTTAAATTCTCTCTTCTACTTCATAAAAATATCAAATTATACAAAATGAATAAGGGAGGATATATTTATACCTCAAAATGAATTAAAATCAAGATGCTAAAAAGATATTTAAAGTATTTGTAGAGTTATTTTTAATCATGGATTTATCAACTAGAGTTCTATGGGCATAAAATAAATATGGGTGCTGAAAAGCAAAAGAAAAATTATACTTGGCCTTGTGATACAAATATGTTTATTTTTCTTATATGTTTACTTATTTTGCTTTTTCATGTGTTAAAATTAGTTTGCATTATTTGAGCATATACCATAAAAAGGAAGATAGCCCAGAGGCATTCTGTGTAACTTCAGTATTGGGTGAAATTTTTGCCTTAAAGTAGATAAATTTTATGTCCACATGTATATATGTATAATTGCCTATTGGTTTTGGTATTGCTTACGTATTTTAATTAAAGTGTAAATTTTGATATTGTGTTTTTATTGATATATGGCTATATATCCCTGAAAAATGGAACTAAACCAGATTGTGCATTTGGGGGCATATTTTTTTATACTGAGAACCAACCCTTATGATATAAAAATTGCAAATTAGTATTGTTGATATATATCTTATTTCTTGTTCACATTTAAACAACAGAAAATTTTACTGACCTGACAGTAGTCCATTAAAGTGAAAAACAAAGATTTGCTTTCTTTTTTGTTGTCATAAAAGTTAATTTAAAAGATTTGTCAACCTTTTAATAGCATATTCTTGTTTTCATTTAATTACTTGTTAGTGTACGTAAGTACTTTCAAGAATACTCTAAATTTTGTATGAGTATTTGTAAAGAATGGGAAAAGGACCCTAGAATAATTTATCTTTTACTATATTTTAGGTTAGTAACTAACTCATTTGGTTCTCAAATGATATATGTAATACTGCTATTCTTACAGTTATTGGTTAATATTTGTTATTAGTGTGTGTTAATGTCAAATGATATAAACAGCTTGGTAAATATTGATAATATTGGGACTCTTGACACTCCAAATTTAGAGGCATTATCCTTTAAATTAATATGTATTATTTTAAAAATAGACTTTTAAAAGAATGTAACATAACTCCAGATTTCAGTATTTTAACTGATTTGCACTGCTATTTCTGGTGGGGAGAGACTTTTTCATTGATTTTTTTAAGTAAATTGATTTTTGAAGTAAATTTTGGATTCCTTTAGCCCCTTGAGCATGTTTTGCTGAATTATTTTTAAGACATCCTTTATTTATGGCTTTACTTTACTTAATAAATTTGATTTTCCAATTTACTCAGGGGTGTAATCAGTAAGTACTTTTAAAGCATTTCTTGTGTCCACGACATTGTGTTTAGTACCTGTAAATGTTATAAAAATATAATTAAATGTGGCAGTATTATATTATGACATAACAGCAGTATTGGTTGCCTGGGATGTTCTGTGTTTGGCCCAACCCTTAGATTTTACGTGTTCCTTGGACAGTTTCATCCATATTTAGTGCTTTGTTTTTATCACCTATATGCTGACGAGCTCCACATCTTTATTTCTATTCAATCCAGACCTCTTTTTCTGAGTTCCTTTCTAACTATACTTCCCAGATATTGCCTCTCAGTGCTCCCTTACCTAAGTTGAACTTTTATTGTACCCTGCCTCCATTCCTAATCACAGTGCCATCAGCCTAACCATTTGCAGCAGCTTATGTTTTTCTAAGGTGCTCCCCCCCCCAGTCCAGTCAGTTACTAAATCCTGTTGATTTTATTTCCCTAAATATCTTTTATATTTATCTTTTCCTATCGTCATTTTCATATGTCAGGGTTTTGAAAACTTCATCTGGATTACCACTTTTGATTTTTCCCCATTTTAGGCTAAAAAGTATTCATTCTTTCTGTATATTTATATTTGTGTATGCCTTTTTATCCTTCTATCCTTCCTCTTTCCTTCCGGATATCCATCCATCCATCCATCCATCCATCCATCCATCCATCTCTGTATATCTCAAGTGCCCTTCATACTCTGTACTAACACTATGGTCAGTGTTAGGATACAAAGATGAGGAAATGTCTTGATATTACAGTGCTGTGACACTTGGAGATAAATTCTCATTTTTAAAGATAAATGTCATTTCCTCTGAAGTCTTCTTTGATCCATTCTGGCAGAGTTATGGTAATTTGGCTATAACACTTATGTCTACTATGGTACTTGACACATTGCACTGTAATTAATTACCAATCTCTCCCATTTTGGCTGGCTTTATGCTTCACAGGGACTATGCTTTTTTAATTTTGGTATATTCCCCAAATTATTTCTCATTCAATTGCATGAATGAAGTGATGAGATTAGGAGAAACAGCATTGAGTTAGTAAATTAGGGTCAAATTAATTATGGCCTAGAAAGAGCCAAGAATTAATTTCAGTACAGTAGAAAATAAAAATCCATCAAAGGTTTTTGAGTATTGGAGTACTCATAGACATTACTTGTGTGAGAGTAATCTGGAAGCAGTTTATAGGCCAATTTAGAGCATTATTGGGCCTCTTTTTGTGGTTTATCTTCACCTGAGGATATTTTTTCCATTGATAGAGAGAGTGGAAGGGAGGGAGAGACACAGAGAAAGGGAGAAACATCAATGTGGAGAGACACCTTAGTTGCCTCCTGCACACACCCTCACCGGGACCAGGGAACAAACCTGCAACCTAGGTATATGCCCCTGAACATTCAACCCTTTGGTGCACAGGCTCACATGCTACCATTGAGCCACACTGGCCAGGACTTATTGGGCCTTTTTAATTACCTATAAGCTGTACTAACTTGTTATTTTTTGACAAATTGGAAATATAAAATTACAAATTATATGTAAATAAAGTATCTATTTCATAAGGTCTGAAAACATTGGTCAATAATCGAGTAAAATTTGGTTTAATTGCTAAAATTTTATTAATAAAATCTAGCAGTTTAGCTATATAGTATAGTATTAGACTTAAATGCATTTGCTGAAGTGAATTAAAGAGTTGCACTCAAATGGATAGAGCAATGTATTTAATGTTTTCCTGTTACCCTGAGAGTTTGTTTAACTAGGAGCTTAGTTTTCATTGGAATTAATTAAATAAAAACTAGTCTAATTTTTAAGTTAAAGACATTTTATTGAGTTTTGTAATTGAGCTTTAACTTATACCTCTTTTATAGCAGATTCTTATATAACTAGATTTGTTTTAGAAATCAGATAGTATGGCTTGATAACATTTGAGATGTGACATTTTAAAAATGAGTTTTTATAATTTGTGAGATTTCGTGGTTTTTTATATTCCTCAATTTATGATATGGTCTTAAAACATTAAATTTTTTATATCAGTTAAATTTTCAAGGTCATGATTTATTTACCTACATTTTACCACTTTCAGAACGGTGGAGTCAGCATTGTATTTTGCAGTAATTTTTGTTCATAAGTTTATGAGCATGGATTTTTGACCCTCCATTTTCTCCAAATATTTTTATTTACATTTCTATTTTTCTCTGATCCCTTTTCTTCCCCAAAAGCTCTAAAATGGTTGACAACACTTTTTATTTTAGATATAGTTTTTTGTTTTTGTTTTTTGGAAAAAATCTACAACTCTCATTTTTATTAAAGTTTAGAATTGGTTATATGTTTGTTTCTTTTTTCCATAAAGACTGCTTCAGTAGTAAATGATAATCCATGTGAACTTGAGCTAGTTACTTGAACTCTTAAGGGTCAGTTTCTTCTATAAAATTGGGAAATGCTAGAACCTACTTCATGAGATTGTGAGAATTAAATGAAATAACATGTAAAACACTTAGCAAAGTACATGGCACCTAGTGGGTACTCACACAGTTAAAGAGTAATAAAAATTAAAGAGTAATAAAAATTATTTTTATTACTCTTTAATGTAATGGGAAGAACTGTTGGTAATGGTACTAGAATGTTTAGCTGATCCATTCCTTCGGGTCAGTGAATGTCTAAATAAGTGATTCACAAGGACAGTTGAATCAAAATGTCAAAATAATTCCTCTGGCTTTTTAAACTGTGCATACTTCTTAGATTTTCTAGTAATGCCTCCCTATTCTCACTGAATTTGAGAATCAATGTATTGGTGAGTTGGTGTTACTAATGGGTGTAAGTGCATCCTTGAGGTGTATTGGGGGATGGGGGGTAGTTAGTATAGACTGGTGGACTAAATAATGTAGCATATTCATTGTTTCTTACCTAATGACCAATTAGAAATAAAGCTGTCATAATCTTCCTGATGAGCGCATTGATACTCAAATTTTTCTTTTAACTGTACCCTCTCTGTTCCCCTTCTTCAGACCTGTACTATACCACTTGTTTGACATCTTAATAGTCTAGACAGTATTTGCTTTCCTTGTTTTATGACTTTTCTTTGTGACTCAGGTTTCTGAAGTTAAAGTAGAATAACAGGTCATATAACTTATCCATCAAAAGAAGAAATTGGTTTTGCATTTTATCTTTTTGTTATAAAATTTGCTTGGATGCTTGCTATTTATTATCTTACATTTTTGTTTATTATTTTGTATTTTTCTAGGTCAGTAGCCTTAACCTGAACTTCAGAAGCACTCTTGTTGATTTAAAACAAACAAACAAACAAACAAACAAACAAAAAAGCTAGAAGTGCATACCTGCCTGCGTGTGTAAAATCTCAAGCTCTGTCCTTGTACAACTGAATTGGAATCTTTGAGTTTGGGTTTTATAAATGTTTCAGGCAATTCTTGAGTTTTAGAAACACTTTGGAGGTTAGCAGTGTGAAGGGGAGGAACCAGTCACATATAAATTAAATTTGAAGTTAAGGCAAATTGATTAGAACTTTCCATCATTCCATCTTATTTTTTTTTCTCTTTAAAAACTTTGAATTTTCTAGTTTTATTATATTTTGGGGGTTTTTGTTAGGTTTATGTATAAAGGCCAAATTGGGGAACCCTAAGCCAAAGGTTGTTAGTAGTGCATCAGTAGATGGGGGAAGGTTTTTATATAGAAAATGTGGAAGCAAAGTAAGGAAATTATTTGATTGGTATAGCTTAAGCAGTTACCTTATTTGGGAAAGCATAGCTGAATGTTTGTGACTGGTTATTCTTTTTTTTTTTTTTTTTTTTTTTTAATTCTCACACGAGGATATGTTTTTTATTGAATTTAGCTTCTCCTGTGTACCCTGACTGGGGGGGTCGAACTCCCGACATGGATATGTTCCCTGACCAGGAATCGAACCCACAACCCTTTGTGGCATGGTAGGATGCTCCAAACAACTGAGCAATCCTGCCAGAGCATGATTGCTTGTTAAGCTTCCCAGTGTCTTACTGTTTTCTACTGCATGAACTCAATTTTAAGTTTTGGAAAATTATTTTTTAAATATATTCTTATCTAAATTCCCTAGCAATGTTTATAATCTTCCAATATTCCCCTTATCTTTTGTTGATATATAAAGTTTAGGATCCTTTTTATACATTAAAAAAATAGCAAATCTCCAAAATTTAATAAAATGTAAGACCTTTTGAAGAAAATGCTAAAACTATATTCTTTTATATTTCCTATATATACAATCATATCATTTGCAAACAATGAGTTTCTTTCATAATTCTTTTTATATATTTCTGTTTTCAATTTGCTTATATTTGTTTAGGGTTTTCATATTTAGTTCATGGAAGAGATTATCCTATAATTTTTTTCTTATAGTACTCTTATCTGATTTTGATCAAAGACTATGCTAACCTAGTGAAATCAATTGAGCAGTGTTCGTTCTCCTATTCTTTGAAATTGAGATTGAAATTCTTGGTCTTTGAGAGTTTGATGAAACTCATCAGAGGAATCATCTGACCCTGTCATTTACTTTGTGGGAAGATTTTTGACTACCAATTTAGTTTCTTCAGTGGTTATCGAGTATTTAGGTTTTTACATCTTTTTGATTTAGTATTAGATATATTTTTATAGATAAGCATTTCTTATGTATAATCTTCCAATGTTTCTCTTTGGAAATATAAACAAATGTATATTTTATTTTGGAGATTTTTTCATCCTATATAATAAAAGGCTAATATGCAAATTGACTGAATGGCAGAGCAACCAGTCGCTATGACAAGCACTGCCCCCTGAAGCTGCTCCCCTGGTGGTCAGTGTGCTCCCACAGGGGTCGTGCCACTCAGCCAGAAGCCAGCCTCTCCCGCCTCTGGCAGCGCTAAGGATGTCCAGCTGCCCAAGGGGATCGGGCCTAAGCCAGCAGTCGGACATCCCCCAAGGGCTGCTGGACTGCGAGAGGGCACAGACCAGGCTGAGGGCCTCTCCCACCCTGAGTGCACGAATTTCATGTACCAGGCCTCTAGTATTTAGATAAAGTTCTTTATTTTTAACAGCTGAATAGTACCTGCATGGGTATATGATTTAGTCACTCAGTCCTGTGTGGACACTTGGATTGTTTCCTATCTTTTCCTATTATAATGGCGAATGAAAAACATACATATAGTATTTTGTACTTGCAGAAAGAAATTAGATTCTAAGAACAAGGATTTCTAAGTTAATGATAAATGTTTCTGTACACACGTGTATTTCCTTGCTCTGTCAGCTGAGAGGGCTTAGAAGAAACAACATCCCAAGTAGCAGTGAGCATACCTGGTGCCCGTTTCTTAGTTTCTAATACCATTCTTCCATAAAGGAACCAGGGCTGTGCAAGGTGAACCTGGATGCTGGAAATGTAATGCTGGAAAGTAAGGAAGTATTCAAACAAAACAGTGAATGAAGTTTGTAAAAGAGTCACAGAAGCCAACTGAAAGAGCTGCCAATGGCTCATACTAAAATAATTTGAGCAACAAAATAAGATAGTATTGAGTTGTAATTAAAATACAAAATAATACCCATGAGTCCATACTGATATAAGTAAATACATAAATAAAATCAATAGACAAATCTCCTGTGCAGAATAATTCCAAATAATTTATGTGGATACTCAGCCCTCAAGGAGGTATAGCATACTCCCCATTTAAGGAGTAGAAAAATCGGGAAAAGGGTAACTTAACATAAGCAACACCTGACAAATACTATGTCAGCTATGTGACCAAAGTTTAATACTGTAAATATTATACTATATATTTTATATACCTTTTATATGTTATGAATATGATCTATAAATATATTATAGATACTATAAATATAAGTGGGGAAGCACGGGACTTGGTTGGAAAGTCGGTAAGGAGGAATATTCGAAAGGTCGGGGGCCTCTAGGGGAACCTTGCCAAAGGTGGCAGACCCTGCCTTGACTTTTCCAAACAAGTCTAAGCCCCAGGTGTTTTACTAGAATTTTTATATTTAGACTTCAAACCGTCCTTGCTTAAAGGACACTACAGATGCATGTGTCTTCTCAAGGATGCTTACCCTGCTGATAGTATCTAATTGTTAATTTTAGTTCAAGCTGTTGCTACAATAAAATCCTAAGGAGGTAGGCAAAGGAGCTGTCTGATTCCTTTAGCCAGGCAGTCCCTTCACCCTCTCTTTCACAGAAACTTGTGTCAGAGTAATCATCCATCCGTCACTCAGGGTCTGCCAGTCTGCCCCAGCATATAAATATGTAATATTAATAGTATAGATCAAATGTTTGTGTCCATTCATATATTAAAACCAAATTTCCAATATGATGATATTTGAAGGTGTGGGGCCTTTGGGAGGTGCTTATGTTGTGAGGGTGTTGCCCTCATGAATGGGATTAGTTCCCTTTGAAGAGATCCCAGAATCTGCAGGGGCCTTGATTTTAGACTTCCCAGCCCCTGGAATTGTAGGAAATAAATTTCTGTTGTTAATAAGCCATGCAGTCCAAGGTATTTTGTTTTAGCAGCCTGAACAGTCTAAGAGAATTAACATTAACTGTCATAAATCATGTTGATAGCATGAAGTGATGAGAATGGCACTTCACCTCTATGATCTTCTTCCCAAAAAACCATAGCCCCAGTCTAACCACACAAAAAAACACCACAAAACAAATGCCAGTTGAGTGATATTTTAGAAAATCATAAGCAGCACTGCTCTAAACTGTCATGGTCACCTACAACAAGGAAGTCTGTTTTTCTGTGTGAATACTTTCAACAAAGATTTTTTTTAAAAAATTACTATTTTTGAAAACATAATTTTACTAGTAAGTTATTTATTTAAAAACTAGAGGCCCGGTGCACAAAAATTTGTGCACTCGGGGGGAAGGGGGGTCCCCCAGTCCGGCCTGTGCCCTCTCGCAGTCTGGGACCCCTTGGGAGATAACGACCTGCTGGCTTAGGCCTGCTCCCGGGTGGCAGAGGGCAGGCCCAATCCCTAGGTGCAGCCCC
>NW_005370777.1:3704985-3705981 GCF_000412655.1 Myotis brandtii
TGCAGCTGAGAGGCCGGCAGCGGCAGGCGGGGAACGTTGGAGGTCGCTGTCACTGGAGCAAGCAAGCCTCCCTGTTCGCTTCAGCGCATGGCTGCCGGCTGCCATCTTGGCTGACAGTTAATTTGCATAAGGATATGCTGATTAGCCAATGGGAAGGGTAGCGGTCGTACGCTAATTACCATGTTTCTCTTTTATTAGTGTAGATGATGATTGTAGAAAATTGCATTGGGTTATATTAAAAAATCAAAGTTAAAAAAACTGGCCACAGGGCCTGCTTTTATTTTATTTATTTTATTTTTCTAATCTTCATTGTTGTAAGTATTGCAGATGTCCCCTTTTTTTCCTCATTGACCCCCTTCACCCTGTCCCCGCTCTACCCCCAGGCCTACACCACACTATTGTCTGTGTCCGTGGGTTATGCATATATGAAGATGAGTTCTTTGGTTTATCTTTTCGCACCCTTTCCCTCTCATCTTTAGGTAAAAACTAAGGGAATAAATAAAAAGTGGACTTTAGTTGATTATGTTTTAGTTTTGGTTCATTAATTGTGACAAATGTACCATACTAATAATACAAGATCTTAATAGCAGAAAGTAGGTGTGTGGTATACTATCTTTGCAATTTTTCTGTAAATTGAAAACTATTAAAAAATAAAATGTTTATTTAGGAAAGGTATATGCTTCTGTAATCTGTTAGATGTAGCCAAATTGTCATTTTGTACCACTACCTGAATATATGAGAAGCTGATTTTTCCATAGCCTTACCAGCTGAATGTGTTGTCAAACACTGGGAATTTTGCCACTTTGACAGATGAGAACTGGTGTAACTCAGACTATTGTATTTCTCTCATTATGAATAACATTGAGTGTTTTTTATATGTTGAATGGGCACTTACCTACTCCCCACCAACTCTGAACTCTCACGTTCTTTGTTTATTTTTCCATTAGGTTATTTTTTTCTTGGTTTCAGTTCTCTATAGGGAGACTAGCCCTTTAT
>NW_005370777.1:3706105-3721886 GCF_000412655.1 Myotis brandtii
AAATATATACCATATATATATATTCTATATATTTAGAATCTTTATAATGTAGAATTTTTCCTTTTCCATATGGTGGAATAATTTTTTCTTTTATGTTTTTGGATTTTGAAATATAGTTAGAACTTCACTACCCCAAGATTATAAGGAGTCCATTCATATTTTCTGCCAGTACTTGTGGTTTCCTTTTTTACATTTAGGTCTTAAAATTTGAATCCTTCCTTCCAGTCATTGAGGCATTTTGAATGCTTAACCTTTTCTATCAATTTACTCTCCTGTAAGCATGCCTGTGGGTTTTATAGGTGCTTTAAAGGAAAATAAATGCTTGTGTATTTATTATTGGTGGATTAGAAGTCTCAGATTTTCTAGAAAACATATTTAGCATTTCACTGTGTCTAAATTCCAAATCTTGATTTAAAAATAATTTTACAGTAATGAAAACTTCTTTAAAGTTTTTTTCATTGTTAACTTATATTTAACAGTCCTTTTTTTCTTCTACTGATTATTAGTGTTGTGTATTGTTATATATTAATTCATTTTCCCCCCATTCTGTTTCTCCTAAGACTCCTGCTTAGATTGGTAAACCTGTCTGTAATTTAGCTCCCATCTTCCTTAGAACTCCTTACTGGTTTAATGGCCCCTTTGATGTTAGTATTCATTAAGAAACTGGAACCAGTAATATCAGTGGATGCTGCCTAATGTAGGGTGAAGATTTCTTATAACCTTTTCTTATAAAACTACTTGTGATGAAACCGGTAGTGCTGAGATGAATTTTGACAAACATTTTGGAAACTATGTGGTATGATGTGGAATGTTGGCTCCTGGTAAATACCACCAAAAATAACCAGTAAGTTTATTGGTTAGGGTAGTAAAGGAGAGTACCACCTTCACAGAGTTAGTAGGATCCGTGGGGTGAAGTGTGTGTGTGTGTGTGTGTGTGTGTGTGTGTGTGTGTTGGGGGTGGGGGCGGGGGGAGAGAAGAATAGCAAAGTAGAAAGGGAGAGCAAAGGGACATTTGTTGAGAATATGGAGTCTTTGAAGCAAGTATTTCAATGCAAGAACTTGAATAGAATTAGTAATGATCATGATATAGTAGTTTAGGATTGATAGACATAGCAAAGCAAGGGTTTTGAGGTGAGATTTCTCAAAGTCTTGGAAAGTGAACAATCATTTACTGCTCTTTATTGAAAAGTTGAGTAGTCTGATGTTGGTTTATATGGGGTTTTGGGAAAGTTCCTGAAATGAACAATGAAGTTATTTGCAACTCTTATCTGCCTGGGCAAGGGTTTCCTGGAATAGTAAAGTCTTGTAGTTGAAGACAGCTGGACAGTGATGTTAATGTAGATGTAAACTCTGGGTGCAGATAGTTTCACTTCTCAATGCCTATTCAATACCAGTGAACTTGAAAATCCTATATAATAAAAGCATAGTATGCAAATTGTCCCCTCCACTGGAAGTTGTCTGGGAGTTCAACCAGGGGCGGGGCCAGCCGGGGGAAGGGAGAGGGAGTACCTGGCCAGCAGCCACTAGGGACCCTACCAGTTAAGGAATTTCATGCACTGGGCCTCTAGTCTATCCTATATAATAAAACCGAATGGCCAAACAGCGGAACAACCATCCAGACCATCTGGATGACCATCCGGAACCACGCTATGACATGCACTGGTGCCAGGCCAGCCAAGGCGGGTGTGATGCAATTTGTCGGGTGCAGGCCATCGCCCCATGACTGCCCCGCAGAGGGAGGCCCAGGCCCTGACCAGCGGGCTGCGGCGGGTGAGTGGGGCCTCCCTTTGCAAGGGAAGCCTGGGTCCCGGGTGCTGAAGAGAAGCCAATGCTGGCAGCTGGGGGAAGGAAGGCCTACTCTTTCATGAATTCCAGCAATTGGAACGGCGGAGTGACTGGTCACTATGATACGCACTGCTACAGGCAACTGGCCAAGGAAGGCCTTCTCTTTCATGAATTCCAGCAATTGGAACGGCGGAGTGACTGGTCGCTATGATACGCACTGCTACGGGCAACTGGCCGGATCCGGGCCCCCCTCCCCAACTGCCTGTGGCCCCTCCCCCTTGCCAGCCCTGCCCCTGATTGCCCCCCCCTGAACCCTGGGCTCAGGCATTGAACGTCTGCCTCCGCCGGCCACTTGGTCTCTGTGGGGCTGAGGCCGTTCCAGCAGGTGAGCTGTGCCCACATCTATAGCTTCTACAAGTAGGACCTCTAACAGAAGTGGAAGCAGAAATAAAATCGCCATACGCTCAGCACCTGAGCCCGAGCGGGCCGCCAGCAGTCGGTCCTGTCATCCATGCGGTTTTGGCCCAATCTGGTCAGGGCATGTGCAGGAGGCAACCAATTGATGTGTCTTTCTCACATCCATGTTTCTCTCTCTGTCTCTCGCCTCCTCTTCTACTCTAAAAATCAATGAAAAATGTCTTCAGGTGAGGATTAACAAAAAAACAAAAACAAAATATGCATACATACACACATAAACATAAATACATGAATATTGGGGGGTGGGGCCCCACAGATGCATGAATTTTGTGCACCAGGCCTCTAGTGTATTTATAAAAAGTCTAATTCTTAGGCTCATCTACAAAGATAGTACATTCTCTTATGTGAGGAATTTGACATTTGATTTTTTCCCCCTAGGAATGAGGCTTAACTTTGACAATTAAGGAGTCCAAGGTACCCAAATAAGCCGTTGGATATGAGTCTGTAACTTAGAAAAGAGATAGAAAAGGATCAGAAATAGAAAATTGGGAGTTATTGTTTAGATTGAATCCATGTACCTAGATGAGTTTGCCTAAGGAGGAAGCATAGAGAGAGAAGAAAAATACTTGGGCCTTAATTAAGAGTTCTATCTAGTACTTAACAGCTATGCTGGTGTTTCTGTCTCTTTGTCTATGTCTCTCTGTGTCTGTTCTGTTTCCCCCCTCATTCCCCGCTCCTTCTCTGTGTGTGTGTGCTTAAACCAGCAAAGGAGTGGCCAGAGAGGTTGGCAGAAAACCGGGAATATTTGTGATCCCTTGAGATGTGGCTAAAAGGTAGTGAGGTGAGAACACAAAGGCCTTATATGCCTAGGTGGAGAAAGACCTATTGACTTTAATGGTGATTTTTTACTCAACAGTTCTGTACATGTACAAAATATAGGCTATTTATAGAACCATTCAGTCTGTCATGACATTCTTCACATAAGAATTTCCTAGTAGAAAATTTTGCTTGCTGGGTAGCTATTTGAAATTAAGAATATTTTCTTAGAAATAATTTTACCAACTTGCTCCCACATCACCCCATAAAAGTTATTTAATTTCTAATTTTCACTGTGATCGAGGAAAGGAGGTCAGTGGCATGTAGCCTGCAATTTTATATATAGTATATATATTTGCTGTTCATAATATGGAACTGTATAGTGGACGAACTAACGTTTGTTGAATGCATCCTATGGGCTAGGCATAATACATACATTTTAGATTTCACATCCTTTTGACGTATTGTTATGTCCCTCCTTCAAAGAAGAAACTAAGGTTGGCTCTCTCAGTGTCATACTTCCCACTCCCCCCAATGCCTATATGAATCAGGATTTGAACCTATGTTAGGTTTACTCTCAATTTCTGCTACCCCAAGTGGACTTCTGTATGTTGTAAATCGTTTATCAACCAGTTCTAAAGTTGTATGTAATTAACATTTCACCAAAGGTGTTCATTAAATGTAGAAATATGTTATCTCTCAGCTTTTGAGGATCAAGACTGAGCAAAGAGAGGATCTAGGTCCATATACTCAATCTTTGATTTAATAGAGTCTATTTAATTTCACCTAAGGGAGACATTCAGGTCACAGAACAGCATCATGATGTCAGAATTCTGGTTAATTCAGGTATTATTCTTTTCAAATATTTTTATTCTCATAGAAAACCTTTCTTTGAACTTTTAAAAAAATTTGTCATTTGTAATGTGTGTACACATTTACCCTCTTTTTTCTTCATTTTGTGTTAATCTAATTTAGTGCTTCAATTTTCCTATTTCTGATATCCCAAGGTTTCCTAAATAAGTAAAATTAGTAGAATAGAAAATACTAGAAGTAAAAATGAAAATTTTTGAGGGAAAAAAAAAGTGTGGCTATAGAGTTTAGTTAGGTTCAAATTTTCTTAATCTTTTGATTGAAATCTTATCCTGTAAATCTTACAGAAGTAAATTAAGTGAATTTGTTAATGGGCTCATTGTTATGCTCCTTCCCTCTTAGATCGGTATGTGAGCAGTTTCTAATTTTCCATTTAGCAAATAATGTGATAGAGGATTAATTTTTTTTTCTCCTCCAAAATCACAAGAAGGCTTTCCTGAAGGTGATGATAGTTTTTAAATTTTGGGGTCAACTGTTAAATGATTCAGCCCTAGGAAAAACCTTTTTCTGGAGGTATTTCCAATATCTTCAAAACAAACTGATGACTTTTTTAAAGTTTTGGTTTTTTTTCCTAAACAGCCCTTCCCTTCACCAAATAAAAACTTTACCAGAAGTTTGATGAGTGCTGGCATTTTTAACATGTTGCCAAGGAAAGTTGGCCGCTATCCAGTAAAATTTGTCTTTGATAAAGTGTTAGTTTTTTTTAATGTGATAAACTATTATTGTCATCAGTTACAGAATGACAAAATAGCATATTCAGTTAATGTGATAAACTATTATTGTGTCATCAGTTACAGAATGACAAAATAGCATATTCAGTTGTCCAATTCAGATGTCTATTGGAGTGAAAGGCTAGAAGGTTGCCTACATACTTTCTTTAAACATGAAGAGCAAATTTATAATTACCTTGTGCCAAGTATGTTAACATTCTCAAAGAAAACCTGCATGAATATTTAGAAAGTAGGAGATTTTGTGAGATTTGTATTTTGAAAACATGAAAGACAATGCATAATTCTTTATTTGGTGGTAGTGAAAATGTGTCATGTGATACAGGATTAAATTATTTTGACGGGAGTTGAAGTTTCATTCTTATAATTACAAGAATGTGACCTTCTAAATATCTAGATGTATATTTTTACATAATTCTTTCTGTTAAAGTGAGGTTCCTAAAAATGCTCTTTAAATTTCTTATTGTTGGAGGTAGGAGGTAATTAAAAGAGTGAATGATTTGCTGATCCTCACAGAATATCTTTACATTAGTGAAGTCATCACTTGTCACCATGTGAAGTGTGATCTTTTCACTTTTGTAGGCTGACATTCCTGTTCAGTTCATTTTGAGGTGATGTGGTATTGTAGAATGTTTTAATTTAGGGATAAAGTATAGTGTTAATTTAGAAATTTACAATCAAATAATTTGGCTTAATATCAATTTTTTTTGGATGTAAAAAAAAATAGAAGCCTTTGTCCTTTTATTTCACTGAGGATATCAGAAAGATAGTAATGGTAGTGAAATATGTACACAGAAGGTAAGTACACAGTAGGGTTCCAGGAAAGGTTTAATTGTAGTAACATACTTAGAACAAGAAATTTATTCTGCCACTTTTTAATTTCCAGATAAATTAAATGTGTGTAAAAAAAATAAGATGTTTTCCTCCTTGGTAAAATAACATATTTGTAGATGCAGTTGGAACCACAATACAGGGGGTCTATTTGGACTCCTTGAGAAGCATTTTAATGCTCCAGATACTTTATGAACATTCTCTGTGATTAAGTGACAGTTTCCCATTTCCCTCAATATGTGAGTAAAGTTGATCAGAGTAAAATACATTGCAGAATTCAGTATTAATGAATTTATACCCATTTTTACTGTACCTTACTACTCATGAGTTTTGTAGAGCCTTGTTGAGTACCATTAGGTTTTCTTTCCTATTGATTGTTTACATCCCTACTACTTGTATTTTAATCAAATTTTCAGCCTGCTATTATAAAATCAGTCATGTAAGTGAATATGTATTTAAGTTGCTAGTTCACTATAAACTTTGCCCAAAGCATAAAAACAGAAATTGATTTTCTAGCATCAGATCAAATTCTGTAATAAAAATTTTTTAAACCTATATAATAAAACCTTAATATGCAAATTAACTGAATGGCGGGACGACTGGTCGCTATGATGCGCACTGACCACCAGGGGGTAGACACTCAACACAGGAGCTGCCCCCTGGTGGTCAGTGTGCTCCCACAGGGGGAGTGCCATTCAGCCAGAAGCCGGGCTCATGGCTGGTGAGTGCAGCGGTGGTGGTGGGAGTCTCTCCCGAGAGCCTCTGTGGCAGTGCTAAGGACCCCTTGGGGGATGTCCAACTGCCAGCTAAGCCGGAGGGCGGACATCCCCTGAGGGGTCGTGGACTGCGAGAGGGCGCAGGCTGGGCTGAGGGGATACCCCCCCCCCTCCAGTGCATGAATGTCGTGCACCAGGCCTCTAGTTTATATATAAAACAATCATCAAATCTTAGCTGATACCACATATTTCAAATGGTATTTGTTGTAAGAATTAAATAAGAAAAGACCTTTTCATAATAGAATTTAACCTTTTTTTTTTTTTAAGGAAATCACATTCACAGAGGTGGGCCGATGGGAAGATTATGCAACAGAATTTTTGTTTAATTGTAATAGTTTGTTTTTCCCTTTTCTTCCTTTTTTCTGTTTAACTTTTTTTCCAGTTTATGAATATTAAAATTGCATAGAAATTTTATTACAGTTCAACAGCACTCCATGTAGAAGGGAAATTCAAATGATCTGCCTCTACTACAATTATGAAATTTGTTTCAAGTTTGGTTTAAAGTATTTTGAAGACAGAGGATTGCATGCTGCAGAGACTTCTGTATATAGCATTTAAGAAGGCAAGTAAGGGTATAGTAGAGGCTCTAGTTACTTTGTGGCCTTCATTCTCTCTGGAAGACTAGAGATTGATAGCCATGACATGTTTAATACCAACTGGTGGCTTGTAGACTTTTCTTGCCAGTTTTATTTATTATTGGAATTACATAATATAATTGAATATTACTAAACCAATAAAAAATCAGTGCATAAGGAGAATTATTTCTGTGAAAATTTTGGGAAGACTCACTAAAAAAATCTTGTGGACTTAGATGTAAGGAAGACAACTAAAAGCCTGGAAAGGTCATACAAATATAGAAGATTTTGGCATTTAGTGCTTTATATGTGTTTTCAAGTTGTACCTTTATTTTGTAAGAGATGCATGAGAAATTGTAGAGTATATTGGCACCTGGTTTATATAAGGAACTCCTATCATGACCTTTGTCTCACAGCAAACGATTGGTAAAGCACATTTGAATGTTTTAAGTTAAAGTACTTAAGGTACATAGGTGTAATCTTTTTTCCTTTTTGTGATTTTCCTGAATTACTGACTTGGTTAGTGGACTGGTCCTAAGTTGTTGATTCATCAGTTTTTATTTTTATTGAATATACCTGTCAGGCATTTTTCTTGAACTCTAACTTGAAGAAAGGTTAGTAGTAGGACTGAAGCACTTTTTCCGACTTTAACATAGATTTTGTAGTAAAATTAGAATAATACTGTGTTTGCATAGTTAGTACTACTTGCAGCAATGGTCATAAAATTTTGTATTCAAGCCATATCCTTTAAGAAGACTTTATAGTTACCTAGGTTTTCGGACCCTCTTATGATCCTTTCTAATCTTGTTTGCCCCCTTTCTTTTGAAAACACTTGGTTTCTTTTAAATTTCCTCTTCCAAGGAATCAGCTGATGTTTCTAAGGCTGACTTTTGAGTCAATATAATAGTTTCATATACAGGAGTCAAAATATTTCATTTTTTAGTAAATATTAGATTAAAATGTGAAACACCTCAACAGTTGTAGCTTATTTGGAAAATTAAAAGGATATTTTTTATTTATGTTTATTTTAATTCTTATCTTAGGGACCTGAAAATACCTTTTAAGAATTCGTGGCAAAGGGATTGGCCTGCACTTGTATCTTTGGAGGCACAGTGCCCAGAGAGGGCCCCAAAGCTTTTTCCTGGCTGCCTACTCTGGAGCAGCTGACTAACCAGCTGCAGAGCACATTGATCTGGTTGTAATTGCTTTCATCCTGGAGCAGAGCAAGTTAACACAATTTAAATCAAGAGCCACATTAGAAGATTCTGGCCTGAGGATAGCCTCTCATTTCCTACCTTTGAAAGGGGGAACAGTTTCAGTCACTTCCTAACTTCTAATGTTGGCACCAGTTGTTACCAGTGATTGGACCTCAGTTCAGCAACCTCAGTACTTGAGTTCTAGCTAGGAAAGAATTCAGAGCCAACCCTCAAACTAGAGGAGAAAGTTTATTTAGAAAGTTACAAAAGTAGAAGTGAATGGTGGAAGAAGTGTGCCTCTGAGCTGCGTGGGGCTCGGAACAAGTTACAGAGGTTGGAGCTTAGAAGAGAAAGGCAAGGAAAAGCACCTAGGGTGAGAAGGGCGGGGAGGGGGGGCGGTGAGGAAAGGCATGCTGGGTCATCCTTCTTGATGGTATTTATCTGGGAGGATCCCAGTGGACTATTCATCAGCTTTCCAGGTGTGTCCTTTCAAGATTGAGGTCTCTGTTGTGTCAGGGGTCTTTACTAGTAGTCAATGCAGCTGGTCCTAATGTCACCCATGGCCTCATTTGTCTGGTTTTGCTGCTTTCCTGGGCCTAGAGCTGACTCACTGAGGCCTAGATGTATTTGATGCTAGTCAGAACCTCATTGTCCTGGGGGTTAATGCTTAAGAGCTATTCTCCACCCCTTCCCCCCTTTTGGCCCTTCCCCCTCTAAGAGGGTCTAACCTGCCAGGGGAGGAAACATGCCAGGGGAGGGTCCAAACCACGTGACCAGTAACTAACATCTTCCTATGTGTTCTTGTCTCTCCTTGTGGTAGGTAACATCCTGAACTTTGTATTTCACTCTTTTGCATTTTATAAATGTTTTATATGTTTGCCTAAAAAATATATTATTTTTTGTTTATAAAAAGAATATACTAAATGTAGTCTTCTGGACTTGCTTTTTTGGTTAAATATCATGTTACTAACATTTATTCTTGTTACATATAGTTGTAATTCATTCATTTTTACCACTGTATAATCTTCTATTCTGCATAATTTCTTTTCTGCCTGTAGACATTTGAGGTGTTTCCAGTATTTATGCTATTATAGATATGTTGCTATGAGCATTTTGTTCATCTGGGTGAACATGTGTCAAAAGTTTCTCTTGAATATGTACCCAGAATAAAAATTGCAGGATCATAGAATATGTAATGTTTAATTTAACTCTACAAGATACTACCTAATTAATTTCCACCATTGTTATAATAATATTGTTCATTTACGTTATTCTTCTCTTAACCGGGATTGTCAGAGGTTTGTCTATTTTATTAATCCTTTGAAAGAACCAGGCTTGTTAATTATGAGGCTTGTTGTAGTGATTTAGGTAAATTACCGTGGTTTAAACTAAAGGCTAAAGCGTAGAAATAGAAGAGGATGGGATTAAGAAATGTTAGGGATATGAAGGCCCCATGATCTGACTAGATAATTCAATTGGCTATGGCAGTTGAGAGAGAGTGGGAAAAGTACAGAATGACTTCTGGGTTTCTGGCCTGTATATGAATCAGGGTATAAGTGCATACTTTTTCTGAGCTTGCAATTGAAAAATGCCCAGGTCAGTTTTGTTTTTCTTTCGTTAGTTTCTATGCCATTATTTTCTAATTTTAAAAATAAAGCATTATTGCCTCATGAAAGTTGGTGGAATACTGTTGTTTTGTTTTCTGTACTAATGTTTGGGAAACATTTCATATAAACTTTACCTTCCTCAAGAAGAATTTGAAGCTGTTATTCCAATATTATCTTTAGTTCACTCTTAACCAAATAAAATAAGCTAGATTGCTCTAGAAAGAAGACAGGTCAGGTATTACAGATCTATAAACTCCCAGCACTTCCTTTATTGTTTAAAATACTAGTTTTCAAGGGACTAGGTTAAGTAATTTGAAGCCAAGAGTAATCAGTCTTCTATAACCTTCCTGTAGTTGTACTTTGAGAATTAACAGTACTTATATGCGAACTCAGGAGCTCTCATCACTTAACTGAGGCACAGAATAATAATTTGGATTTTTTTGGTTTGTTTTTGAATTTCAGTGGAGGAATTTAAATTTTTTTAGAATAATGATGTTTCACTAGTCACCAGAGATGAAGATTCTCAAGTATTAGAGACAATTGGCAGAGCAAGTGTTTTAGAAACAGTTTGTTGTATCTCTCCTAGCTTTACAATTTAAAACTTTTTTAAAAATCAGAGAATTTGATAAAATAAATTTGGCTGCAGTGAATAATTATGTTAAAAGAGAATTTATTCCATTTACAAAGATAAAAATTAATGAAGTGTTACGTTTTTCTGATACTAATTTCTTTCCAAAACTTTGCTGCTTTTTCAGTGGACCTTTTCCTTTTTGTATATAACCATTTGTTTGTCAAGCTGAGGCATTACCTCAAGTGATTACAATTGCTCTTTTGGTTCTGCTCTGAGTGAGACCATTATTATCAAAAGCATCAGATGACATTTCTAATAGATGACTTTTTGAATTCACTGAAACTAAACAGCTGTGTCAAACAAATGCCCTTTCTGTGGGGATTTGTCATCTGTAGATCAATTGATGATTATTCGTGATGAAAATATCTACATTTTGAGTGATTTTGAAATCAGATTTTAATTATATTTTTAATTTTAATGTATAGCCCAACAGCCAATATGCAGAAATAATATGTTTAAAGAAAGTAGTTAATATAACTTTTAGTGTAAAAATACCTTCTAACAGCCAGAAGGCTTGGGGGAATATTTATACCAATGAATGTATTGAGATATAACATTAACAAGTCTGTTAGAGGCTCCTCATTTACTGGTTTAGGTTTTGTCTAAATTGTTATTGAATCCCAGGGATAATGTGTATGTAGGCTTTTTCATTTCATGTACCTGTAGGGATTACTACCTTATTAAAGTCAGCCAATCAAAATAAATTTTATGTAAGTTACCACATTAGTGAAACAGTTTTCAGGAAAAGTGCATTTTGAATATTCTCTTTGTTGAATGAATTGTTTGGCTTTGTAACAATTATAACAACATTTATGTACTAACCTGGAGTTATACTCATCTGCAATACTACAGCTTCATCATTCTGGAAAATATATAACATCTCCCCAAGTTTTTTGGGGGCAGAATTCATATTTCATTTATCTTTCTACCTTCAATGCCTCCTATATTGCCTGGGACATGGTATAGCCTCTATGTGAATGTTTGTAGAATGAATAAATGCAAAACATAAAGGGGAAAGCCTAAGCAGAGCTGTCAGATGAGACAATTAATAGATTGGCTTTAAATAGGGAAAAGATCTTATGTTACAAAAGATGACTAATCTCTATTCCTTCCCTCTCTCTCCATTCATTCATTCAACTATTGAGTGCCAGGTTTTGTACTAAATTCTAGATTGTATTAAATACAACAATGAACAAAACATTAAGTCCCTGTTCTCAAGGAGATTAAATTCTAGTGGAGAGAATCAATAATAAACCAATTTTTAGAATGTCAGGCAATAAGGACATGGAGGAAATTAAAACAGGCAAGGGGGATAGAGTGTAATCTGGGCGTAGAGCTGTCACTATTTCATACAGGGTGGCCAGGGAAATAATATTTGAGTAGAATCTAGATTCTAGGAAGACCAGTAAGGACTCAAGCATGTCAAACTCGCTGCGGGCTTCGAGTTTGACATGCTTGATTAGGTCTAAATTTACATTCTAGGTAAAGATAGTGTGGCTTGGATCAGGATTTTAGCAGTTCACATGGTAAGATGTGGTAATACTCTGGATATAATTTGAAGGAGGAGCCTACAGGTTTTGGTGATGCATTGATGGTAGAGTGTGAAGAAAGGGAAGACAACCACACTGGATGATAGGCTTTTACTAGGATAGTGAAGACTGCAAAAGGAGCAGTGTTTGGAGGAGTGGAGGTACATGTGCTATTTCCCCCCCTTGATATCTGTCCCTGATGCTAGACTAATTTTTCTGTAGTTAGAAGAGGAAAGAGTTGTTTGCTGACTGTCTGGAAATTTGGTATTATGGGAAAAAAAAAAACTGAATTGAGATTCCCTAAGGTAGAACTTTAAGACCTGACTCTCACTTTCAGAAACTTTGTCAAATCACTTCATTTTTTGAGGTTCTTCAAACTGTTTCCTTAACCATAAAATGAGTTGATTGGCCCAGATTTGTCTCTGACATCCTTTCATTTGTCCCAATTTGTTTCTTGATCCATTTATTTTTGGGGGAAAAAAAAACTGAATTGAGATTCCCTAAGGTAGAACTTTAAGACCTGACTCTCACTTTCAGAAACTTTGTCAAATCACTTCATTTTTTGAGGTTCTTCAAACTGTTTCCTTAACCATAAAATGAGTTGATTGGCCCAGATTTGTCTCTGACATCCTTTCATTTGTCCCAATTTGTTTCTTGATCCATTTATTTTTTGGAACTGTTTTGATGGCTTCTCCTTTACCCATTTATTTATTATAGACATTCCTCATGTTTCTGACCTTCTCTCTTATTACCCCTATTTTTCCTCGATTCAATCAGTTTTATAAAAATAACTCTCAAATCCACACTTTAAACTTTTTTTTTCTGAGTTCCAGACTCATTTAAATTTGTTCCAGTAATTTCAATCCTGAATTCATCATCCTACCCCAAACTTGCTCTTCTTCCTGTGCTCAGCAATTGTTAATTTTGATAATATGATTATATGCCTATTATTAAAGCTGACCATTAACCTTATTGAATTATAATGTTCAGTTTGCTAAATAGGTTAATTAGAATTAAATTTTGGAATCTAGCCTACCTATCAGATCTTAGTGTGATTGAAATCCTAAAGCCCTTTTTTGGAGCCTGCAAGGTCAAAATTAAATTTTCATAATACTAAAACATTATTTGCCTTTTTTTTACTGTCTTAACATTTGCATATGCATTGGTATGTAAAACGACTGGCTCCTTATTTCAAATCATAGCAATGACATTTTGTTTACATTTACAGGAAAGAAACAGTTTCACTTAAAAAGGTTTTTTGATAAAGCCGTGAAAGATTAATTTTCTTAAATCTCACCCTTGAGTACATATTTTTCTTAATATTCTGTGTGATAAAACAATTAGCATAAACATTTCTGCTGCATGGTACAACCATAGAGTGGAATAGCAAACACCTACTTAAAAGGATAGCTACATTCATTTACATAAATGAATCTTCATGACATAGTTGAGGGGGAAAAGCTGAAATATAATATTTGATAGGAAAACAGCCTAATTTGGGTCAGGACTCTGTTGCAGCTTTAGTTATATTTAGATCACTGCTGGTATCAAATGTTTTGAGTGCAGAATCAGGACTTGACCTTCATTAGGGCTTGGGATCTGAGCACCTGTGAGACTCAGGTAATCTCTTCATGTGTTTACAGCTCAACCAACAGTTAGTAAAACTGGAAGAGATCTATCTGTTTTGCAGCCCAGCTGCTGGGATTTTGAGCAGCTGGGTCATTTTCTTTTCTCTTTAGCCCCACCCCTGGCTTTTCTCACACCTAGAGAAGTCATTCACCTAATACCCTGACTCACTCCCTCTTGTATGGGCATGACTTTGTGTTTGGTGAAGACTCTGTGCCCCTTGAGGACAGAATTTTTTCTTAGGTCTGCTGCCCTGTTCCCAGCATTTTGCAACCCTACCTCCTCAAGCTCCTGCCCATTCCTCCCCCCTCCCCCCCAAGCTGCTCCAGTACTTGTCATCCTTTTGAGAAAGTGCAGATTTGCATTGTGAATGGGGCCGCTCAGGATTTTAATGTCTTGCCAAAAGTTGGTTAAAAGTTAGGCATGTAATAGGGAAAAAAACAAAGTTAGGCTGGTTTTCCCCTTCTATAGCAGGTTTACTCCTTTCATCATGACCCCAGTCATGTCTTCATTTCTAGAAAGGGCTTATTCCCTCTAGAATTTAGTTCATTTATTTCTTTGCATCTCTGCTCTCTGACTTTAAAAAACTATGATTTTATAGTCTGTCCGACCTGTTCTTATTGTTAAAATGGGAGAAACAATAGTCATTTATTGTGAGTTTGAACATACTAATCATAAGCATTAGTCCTAATATTTTACTCTACTGTCTCTTAAATAATTGGTATAGGCTGATTATTCACATTGAAAATATTTAGCCAGTTTTAAAAATAAAATTCTACTGAAATGAGGTATTGGCTGTATTTAGGCTTGGTGGAAAACTGATATAAATGCCTGCTGACAAAATAGTTAAATGTTTTTATTGTAAGTATACATAAAATTACCATTTTTAACACTTTTAAGTGTACAATATAGTGACATTAAATACATTCAAAATATTATGTAATCATCACCACTGTCTGTTTCCAGAACTTTTTCATCATCCCAAACAAAAACTCGGTATCCACTAGACAACTCCTCATTGCCAACTTCCTCTTATTCCCATAACCTCTATTCTATTTTCTTTTCTTTCCTCTTTTCTTTTTTCTTTTCTCTTCTTTTTTTTCTTACTTTTCTTTCTTTTTTTGCTAATCCTTATCTGAGGATATTTTTCCATTATTTTTTTTTTCAGAGAGAATGGACAACAGGGAAAGACAGAGAGAAACATCAATGTGAGAGAAACACATTGATTGGTTGCCTCCTGCTCAAGCCGCCCTGACCACCCGGGCCGGGGAGGACCCTACAACCGAGGTACTATGTGCCCTTGACCAGAATCGAACCTGGGACCCTTTGGTCCACAGGCTGATGCTCTATCCACTGAGCCAAACCAGCTAGGGCATATTCTAAATTCTGTCTGTATCCATTTGCCTAGTCTAGATATTTCATATAAGTAGAATCATACAATATATTCAATACCTTTTGTGCCTGCATAATCTTTTCAAGGTTCATTCCTGTTGTATCATATGTCAGAACTTCATTCCTTTTTATGGCAGAATAGTATCCCATTGTGAGATAGATAAATAGATAGATAGGATAGATAGGTAGATGATAGATAACCACATTTTGTTTAACATTTCATCTGTTGATAGAAAATGTTTTCACCTTTTATCTATTACTAGAGGCTTGGTGCACAAAACTGTGCATGGGCGGGGTCCTGCCAGTCCACCCCGATCTGGGCCAGCTGGCTGGGGGAGGAGCTGGGGGAAGTTGGCCGGCTGGCCCCACCCCCATCAGGCCGTTTGGGAGGAAGATTCACGCAATAGGCCCTTCCTTCCCCTGGCTGAAGGCACCGCTTTTCCTCTGGCACCTGTGACCCAGGCCTTTGGTCCGGCTGCAGCGAGGCTTGGCTTCTCTGCCAAACCTCTTCAGTCTTCAGTCTTCACTACGACCAGAGCATTCAGTCTTCACTCTCCGCCTATGTATGCAAATTAACCGCCATCTTTGTTGAGTTAATTTGCGTAGTTGCTCTGATTGGCTGCTGGGTGTAGTGGAGTGACACCAATTTACATGTTTCTCTTTTATTAGTGTAGACTAGAGTCCCAGTGCACGAAATTCATGCACTGAGGCGGGGTTGTCCCTCAACCCAGCCTGCACTCTCTCCAATCTGGGACCCCTCAGGGGATGTCCGACTGCCCTGTGGGATCGGGCCTAAACCGGCAGTCGGACATCCCTCTCACAGTCCAGGACTGCTGACTCCCAACCGCTTGCCTGCCTGCCTGATTGCCCCTAACCGCTTCTGCCTGCCAGCCTGATCACGCCCAAACCACTCCCCTGCCAGCCTGATGGACGCCTAACTGCTCCCTTGCCGGGCCGATCACCCCCAACTGCCCTCCCCTGCCAGCCTGGTCACCCCCAACT
>NW_005370777.1:3721924-3725747 GCF_000412655.1 Myotis brandtii
CGGGCCTTTCATATGCAAAAGCCTCCATGCAGGGCTTGGGCAGGGGCAGGGTCCCAGGGGATCAACAGGGCAGGTGGAGTGAGCAGTATGGCTGCTCTCAGTCCTGCCCTCAGAGGCTCCAGCAATCGCTGCGAGCGCCTCCGAGAGAAAGCTGCCCTCGAGTTCCGACTGATGCCAGACAGTCCAGTTTCTCCCCATATGAGTCTGGGTCCCCAGAGACTCGCCCGGAACTGGAGCTAAGAGCTTGAGACTCCCTCACGATTGAAAAAGACAATCGTGTCCTCAGCCTCCAGCCCTCTCCGCATGCACCTCCGCACCTTTGTATTTTACTTCCGCACCGCACCTCCTCTGAGTCTCGGTATGCTTTTCTCTTTCCTTCTAGTTGTAGAATTTCCACTCAGCCAGCCTTCCTGTGGTTCTGGATGATGTCCGTTCCATCTTTTAGTTGTATTTTTGAAGTGGTTGTGCGAGGCAGCAATCTCCAGTGTTTACCTATGCCGCCATCTTGGTTTCTCCTATAGATAGATTATTAATGCTGCTATTAACTTTGGTGTACAAGTATCTATTTTAGTCTCTGTTTTCTTTGGGGAGGGGATATATTCCTAGGTGTTTACGTTTTTGAGGAACAGTTTTTCACAGTGGCTGCATATTTTAAATTCCCACCAGCAATGCACCAGTGTTCAATTTGTTCACATTCTCACCAACACTGTTCTTTTCTGTTTTTTGTTGTTGTTTTATGAAAGCCATGCTAGTAGGTGTGAAGTGGTATCTCACTATAGTTTTGATTTGCATTTCACTAATGAGTTCTTATGTTTAGCATCTTTTCATGCATTATTGGCCATTTGTATACCTTCTCTGGCACAGTGTTTATACAAGTCCATTGCCCATTTTTTAAATTGTTTTTGTTGTTGTTGAGTTCTTTATATATTTTGGATATTAAACCCATATATATATGATTTGCAAATATTTTCTCTCATTCTGTGGATCATCCTTTCACTCTCTTGATACTGTCCCTAGATATGCAAAGGGTTTTTATTTTAATGAAGTCCTAATTTATCTATTTTTTGGTTTCCTGTGTTTTTGATGCCATATTTAAGGAATTATTGCCAAATTCAATATCATGAGTATTTTTCCATGTTCTCTTCTAAGAGTTACATAGATTTAGTTCTTAGATTTAAACTTTGGTTCATTTTTAATATGGCATAGGTAAGGGTCCAACTTTATTCTTTTCAAATGAATATATCTAGTTTTTCCAGCACAATTTGTTGAAAAGATTATCTTTCCCTATTTAATAGTCTTGGTATCCTTGTTTCTTTATTGATATTTTCATTTTTTAAATATGTTTTTCTTACTCCTTTAGTTCTTTGTCCTTGGTTTCCTTTAATCTTTTTAGAATACTTAGGACACTTGATTTAACATGTTTGACTACTAATTTCAATTCTAAGCTTCTTCAGAAATGATTTCTGTCATGCTTTTTTTTTTTTCTTGTGAATGGCCATGCTTTTTTGTTTGTGTGCTTTGTCAATTTTTTGAGACTTGAACATTGTGTGCGAACTCTGGAAACCAGATTCTCCCACTACACTGATGTTTCATGGCTGCCATCCATTTGTGACTTTCCTAAACTATTTTTGCAAATGTGTATTCCTGGTTGTGTGTGGTCACCAATATTTTTATTCAGTTATTTTTGCAGTCAACTAGTGACTTGACAAAGATGTTTTAAAATATCTGGCTCAAACAACAACAAGAAACTGTTATCCTCTCTATATCCTAATATATAAAGAGCCAGGGTCCGTCACGATCTAAACGTCCGGACAGACGACCGAACACCAGGCTAGGGTCCCGGCCGCCCTCGGCGGGAGTCAGTCCTGGGTCCCGGCTGCCCATGGCAGCGGGAGGGAGCTGTGGGAACGGAGCCATGCTGCAATTGGACTGGCCTCTTGGTCCAATCTCCCGCCTGGCCCACAGGCCCAGGGAACCAGAGCCATGCTGTGATGGGATTGGACTCTACCCGAGCGGTCCCGGGTTGTGAGAGCGTGCAGGCTGGGCTGAGAGACCACCCTGAGTGCATGAATTTTTGTGCACTGGGCCTCTAGTCTTCCAATAATTGCTGGTGCAGGAATCCCTGCAGTCTGAAAGGGCCTAAAGGAAGGCAAGTGTCTCCATTTATGACAGTCTCACAAGGGATCTACCAGGCTGATTAAAATGTGCAACACTCAGCCCAAATTTTTTGATGTGAAGGTTCTTCACTGTCTGCCCTGGCACCAAGCAGCTGCTTTAAGAATGTGGATTACTATCTCTATTGTTGGGACAGGACTGAGGAATGGGCAGTGTTAGCTGGTTTGCATATATGGTTTTCCTATTTAGATCAGCAGCGTTTAGCAAGCACTCTCATGGTTGTTATAAGTGTCCAGTCAGGTGGCAGAGTCCACAATAGTTGGTTCTGGTTGCTTTTGGTGCGGTGACTAACCCTAATAGTTTTCTGTTACGACATTTTGCATCTTACGTGTCACAGTAGTCTTATATTATCTTTCTAATGGATAGAGGAAAATCCTTTCTGGTTTGTGTATTTGACTATCACTACTATTAAAGGAAAAAAAATCAGCCTCAGATTTCAACCAAAGGATTAAGATATTTAAGTGTTTGGTGGGAAAACCTGTTAATCATGATTGAAATTTTAATTCAGTCAATCTGTCAGTGTTTTGTATATCTTTGTATTTTATGCAAATAAAAAATTTGTGTCTCTAGTGAAAAAACTTTATTTTTAAATGTCATTTCTAATTAAGTATGGTTAGTTTAAGTGTCTTAGAGAGCATTAGAAGTGTACCATGACTTAATTTTTGTGGGAAAAAATAATAGAAAATTTGCTTACATGTCAGCTAATGAGTTCACCTCATTTAGAACAGGTTTACTTTAAAGCCATAGTCACTGCAGAAAATGTTAGAAATAAATAATTAAAGACATATTTGTGATGTAATATTACTCTTAGTTGATATTTTGAAAAGATTGACAACAGCAGGGTGGAAAAGTACTAGTCTGCCACTTCAGTATTGGATTTTAATCCAGACTTTAAAATGCTCAATTTGTTGTACATGTAAAATTGTTTCTTTACCTAAAGAGAAGTAATTTAGACATTTTTAAAACAGACACTCTTTAGCTTTTTTTTCAACTTATGCAATTATTAACAAGAAATTGTTTTATGACTTTCAAAAATATAAGCAGATAATTGCTACTCTAAGTCCTTTAATATTAGAGAAGTTTGAATTATAAGGTAAATTTGTGTCCAATACTTTCTTATAGGGAGTGTCAAAAGGACCACAATATGATACCATTTATACAGGTAAATACTCATAGTAGACTAGTTTGGGAGTGTTTACAGCTTTGCAGCTGTTGTCTTTTTTTTTTTTTTTTTTTTTAAGGTGTGTATATGTATGTGTGTGCTTCCTATTCCTAGGGCAAAACTCAGTTGTCATTCCAGAATGGTTATCTATATATTTATATTCTGTAAGTAAATAAGTAAATAAAATAGTTACATTTTCAGGGATTAAAAATAAAAACCATGAAAGTGTTTCTTAATTGTACAGTACAGTTCCAGATCAAGTTTAGTCCCAGACTAGTTTCTTTTAAACACTTGTGGTTGGGAAGTGATTTTGAACATTTTCAGAGATATATATATATATATCCTATATAATAAAAGGGTAATATACAAATTGACCGAATGGCAGAACGACCAGAACGCCTGTGGCCCCTCGCCCTGGCCTGCCCCACCCTGGAGCAGGCACCCCCACCCCGATCGGGGGCGGGCCAGCTGGCAAACTGCCCGTGG
>NW_005370777.1:3727283-3738096 GCF_000412655.1 Myotis brandtii
CAGCTCCTGCATTGAGCGTCTGCCCCCTGGTGGTCAGTGTGTGTCATAGTGACCGGTCGTTTCTGGTCGTTCTGCTGTTAGGGTCAATTTGCATATTACCCTTTTATTATATAGGATAGAAGATATCTATATATATATAAAAGCCTAATATGCAAACTGTCCCCTTGGGAGTTCGATGGACCGGGAGTTTGATCGCTCGCTATGATGTGTGCTGACCACAAGGGGACGGCATGGAACGAAGGAAGGCCCAGGCCAGAGCCAGGGAATGAAGGCCCCAGCAGGCAGCCAGCAGCCGCTAGGGATGCTACCTGTGCAAAAATTTTGTGCACTGGGCCTCTAGTTGCTATCTATCATTTATTGCCCTTTTACCTTTTAAAATTTGATCTAACTTTGACAAAAAAGCTAGAGATCTTTTTAACAACTAGAAAAGAATAAAGGTTATTTTGTTTTATACATACATACATATATACATATATAGTTAACGTTCTATACCAGCATTCAATAGAAATATAATACAAACTATATTTAATGTAAAAATATTTTGCAGGTATGTAAAAAGTGGAATTAATTTTAGTAACACATTTTACTAACCAAATATTTTTTATCATGTTAAATGTATAACAATGAGTTATTTTCACATTCTTTTTAAATACTGTCTTTAAAATCCAGTGTGCATTTTGCGTTTATAGTACAGTGCAGTTTGGAATAGTATGTTACTTTGTTACGTGAATTCTTATTAATCCTCACCCGAGGATATTTTTTCCATTGATTTTTAGATGAGTGAAAGGGAGGGGGAGAGACAGAGAGAAACATCGATGTGAGAGAGACATCGATTGGTTGCCTCTGACACATGCCCCAACCCTGACCAGGCCGGGATTGAACCTGCAACTGAAGTACATGCCCTTGACCAGAATCAAACCCAAGACCCTTCAGTCTGTGGGCCAGTGCTCCAACCACTGAGCCAAACCTGCTAGGGCTGTGAATTAATTCTTTTCTTGAATGAGGGTGTGTTCGGGTTTCCTAAGACCCACACCCGTGCTTGATGGACACAGAAATCAGAGAAAAGCTGTTGAACTCACGATTATCGTATATTATAGCAAAAAAGTACAGATTAAAATCAGCAAAGGGAACAGGGCATGTAGGATGGAGTCCAAGAAAAAGCATGTGGGTTTTCAGTTATCCTCACCTAGTGGATTTAGTTGCATGGACAATGCTTCATTCCTCCAGCCGCCTTGTGTGATAACCTTATATATGCAGTGATGTCAACCAGGAAAGCTTACCTGGTTCTTGGTGTTCAGGGTTTTTATTGGGGGTTAGTTTCGTAGGCATGGACATACCCACATTATTGTCTTTAGTTGTTCATTTGCAGCTTCTTTCTTCTCTCTTCTATCCAAAGGTCAAAGTGATATAGTGTGGCCCAAACCTGAGACATACAAAAACAGCCATTTACCATATTTTACATTATTGACATAAATTACCTGGTATGGCCCAAGATCTCAGGTATACAAAGAGACTTATCAGGCAGGATATTCCAGGGGCTCAGAGATTATCTCCCAGAAACCTGTCAGAGGCTAATGCTTTCTTTGGAATGTGCAGAGTTTGAGCCCTCAAGCTTGAAGAGTTACCCCTTTCCTGCACAAATTCTGATGCCTTACAAAGGAAGGTGTCCCTAGTATAAATTCTTATAGGAACAAAAGGGTAGATGAAATTGGCAGTAGCTCAGTTCACTTTAAATACCAAGTATGTTTTAAACAAATGGTAAGGATTATAAAGGCTAACTATGTTCTGCAGTTACAGGTTTCTTTAGTTGGAAACAACTCTTAAAATTTACTGACTGCCTCCTATAAATTCATCCTGCTTGTTGAAATACACATATTATCTCATCTAAACCTCCATTTCTGCCTATGATGGAGCAACTTGTGTCAGACTGAGGATTCTGCTGAGAATAGTTGAAAAGGTAGTGAAAAAATTAGTTTGAAGTCGTCGTAGAGCCTCTGAGTCAATCAAGAGTTGAAGAGACAAGATTCAGGAGAGAAGGGAGATAGGCATACTCTGTGCTGCGTTCCCTCTTGTCATGACCCGAGAGGTGCAGACAAATGACTTGAAAGAAGTGATCAGTAAATTGATTCCAAATAGCATTGGAAAAGGCATAGATAAAGCTTGTCAATCTATCCGCTCCATAATGTCTTAGTTAGAAAAGTCAAAATGCAGAAGCCAAAGCCTGAATTGGAAAAATTCATGGAGCTTCATAGTGAAGGCAGCAGTTCTGGAAAAGTTACTAAGGATGAGACAGGTGCTCAAGTTGAATGAGTTGATGAGTATGAGCCCCCAGTCCAATACTCTGCTTAAAATTCAGACATTTACTGGTGACAAATAAAAAATCCTATTTGTGGGGGAAAAGAAAAGAAGAAGAAAGCTGTCAGTTATATTTTGACATCCCATTAACCTCTAAGAGAGCCGGGGAGTGCGATTGCGCTCCTCCTGTCTTTCCCCCAAAGTGCCGGGAGCGCTATGGTGCTCCTCCTGCTTTGTCACTATTAGATGCTAGTAGTTCACTCTTTATTGACAGATGGCACCTAAGTGCAGATTACTTATGATGCCGAATGTTTGTAGTTCTAAAATTGACCACTGGCATTTATCTGCCTAATTTTCATAATTTTTTTCCTAAACTGCTGTAAAATCAGCAAAAATGCCTTGGCAATTTTAGCATAGTTCCTAGGATATTGGTTGGCACTCAAAGGGTTAATTGTGAGATAACATCCTGATTTCAGAGATGTGAAAATGTGGAGGAAAAAGGTAAATGGTAATTCTAGTTTTAAATCTCAGTTCTATCATTAATTTTTTTACTTCAGTCAGGGAACTTCTTTGAGCCTATTTGTTTATTTGTAAAAGTGAAATAGTGTAGTCTACTCCTTAGAGTTAGGAAGACTACATGAGTTAAGAAATACGAAAGTGTGGGGGAGGCATTTGATACCATTTGGCATTGTTATGATAATAGAAAGAGACTCCTGATAACCAATCAAAGCAAAAAACAAAACAAAACAAAACAAAAAACCAAAACCACACACCAAAAAAACAAACAAAAAAACCCCACAAAACAAATCCCCAATATCTTGGCTAAATGAAAATTCCTGTTTCACAAAGTATCAAACATCATTCATTATTCTCTCCCCTACCCCTTCACCTCCTCCTATCTAAAGATACCATTGACTGGTTATAATATAATGATCATTATTTATAACTAGTGACCCAGTACACGAAATTTGTGCACGTTAAAAGGGAATTAATTACAGGAAATATTTTAATATTGCTATTTTCCCTTTCTCTATAATAGAAGTATCAGAAATGAAAGAAAATTAGTAAAATGTATATGAAAATCTTCCTCCCGTCAGAGTCTGGGGCATGCCATGGGAGCCAGAGTCAAGTCCCCGCCCACCCACATGCTCCTCAAAATCACGCGAGACCCAGACCAAGCCAGCCTCATCCCCATTGGGCTAGATCCAGACCTGGCCGGCCCCACCCCTGTCAAGCCCCATCGGGTGGGGGGCACAGCCTCAGGTAACCTGGCTTTAGGTCCCCCGGCCCAGGGTGGGGTGCGCGGCCTGAGGTCCCCTGTCAAGTCCTGCTTGGCGGGGGCCATGGCCTGAGGTCCCCTGTCAAGCCCCACCAGACGGGGGGGCGCAGCCTCAGGACCCTGCCTCAACCCAGTGCTACGCAGCCTCAGGTCCCTGCTGATTGCTCGTTAAGGCTCGTATGGGAACTCAGCCTCCGCTGTGGGCACAGCCATCTTGTGTTATGGAATCCCTGCCTCCACTGTGGGCGCAGCCATCTTGACCGTTAAGGCGTGACGGTCAATTTGCATATTCTCTCTTTACTAGTTAAGATGATAGAACCTACACATCAAAATAGTGTTGATATTTTCTCTATATTGTTTTTTAAAAAACATGTTTTAGGAAAATTTTCTATACTAAAAATAATTGTGATACTAGAATCTCAACCTCTAGTTTGTAGAATTCTTGCTCTTCTGATGATTCTATATAAATATAATATTAATTTGAGTGAGGGGATTTTTTAAGGAAGTGGTTGGATTTCATGATATTTGGCAGAAGTGGAAATGTCTCATTTTCTGTTTTGAAAATTGTTAATAAATGTAGAACATTTTTCTTGAGCTGTAAAGTATTCATGGCTTTAATTTTGTGTTCATTCTGTTCTGTTCTTTCAGGATATTTCAAGTCACATTCAATCGATAGGATGAAAAAATTTAAGAGAAGGCTATCCCTCACACTTCGAGGAAGCCAGACTATTGACGAATCATTGTCTGAATTGGCTGAACAAATGACTATTGAAGAAAATAGCAGCAAGGATAATGGTAATTATTTTAGGGGGGGAATGCTTTTGATTTATAAATAGAATGCAATTTACTTTCCTGATAGCTTCCTTTTGTTTATTTTTTCCCTGTGGGTCCCTAATTCTTAGGAAACGAGACTGCACAACTTGCTTGCTTGCTTATTGGAATGTTCCAGTCTTACTCCAAGTACTACTGTACCTGGTCTCTAACTGTGATGAATTCTGTCCCATTTATTTTTCCATTTTTATTGGTTCTTAAATAAGAATACCTTGTATAATAATATCCTAGTTAAGTAACTATTTTTAAATTAAAGTTTAAGTATTTTTGTTATTCTTGTAACCTGTTAAAACAGCTTAAAAGTGCATAGTGAGAATGTGAAATTTCTGTTTGAGGCTTCATTATAGTTTATAACTGTATGTATGCATGTTGACTATTAGAAGACAAAGTTCAGCCCTAGCCGGTTTGGCTCAGTGGATAGAGCATCAGCCTATAGACTGAAAGGTCCCGGGTTTGATTCTGTTCAAGGGCACATGCCCAGGTTGGGGCTTGATCCCCAGTATTGGACATGCAGAAGGCAGCTGATCAATGATTCTCTCTCATCATTGATGTTTCTGTCTCTCTGTCCCTCTCCCTTCCTCTCTGAAATCAACAACAAAAAAAGGGAGACAAAGTTCATTACATAAGTGAATCTTACTGTTTTCTTATTTTATATTTACCATAGAATCTGCCCTAGTATTGAGGGCACTTAAAGTAGATAGGCATATAATGTTTCACACATTTGACAGTTCTTTTTATAATGTAAAGTAGTACCCAGATGTAGATATAAAAAGAGCTTGTTAAATTGAGTGGATTAAAATGCAAATTCCTGCTAAAATTTATAGAATAAGACTACATACTCAAAACTGAACTATTCCTATGGAAGTCATTATACAATCAGAAAGGAGCTTTTAGTAATTTCTGCCGCTGTTGTGGTATGAAGATTCTTTGGTAAACCTTCTGTGTCTGTGCCTGAAATTATTCCATGAGAGATTCGTGGTAGTGGGTGAAAACATGGATATCCTTACCCCCTCCAGCTGAATGCAAATGTATTTGTTGTGGGAGACAACAAGAAAATGGAAAAGGCTCTGTCTGGACTTTAAGTTAAAACTCATGGGTTAGAATTTGGGGTGTACTAACACACTTATTAGTTGTATGACTCTGGGTAAGTAATTTATTCTACCCAATATTCAGTGTATCTCTTTTCCTCCAAAGGGTCATTATTTACTCAAGGTTATGTGGCTCTTTGTAATATGGGAGAGGAGTTATACATGAATATTTTAGAAAATTTAAAATAATTTTTAATGTAATTTACTTACATTTAAGAGGGAAACATTTTGCATTTGGGTCAAATCTCAAAGATGGTTTTATAATGTCTTAACTTTTACTCTTTCCAGGAACAAAATTTTTCATTCTCTCAGGCTCTCTTTGAATTCTTATTAAGCCCAGTGCGTTCATTCTTTTTTTTTGGGGGGGGGGGGGGGCAAACCTAGACAGCGTTAGTCACTCCCTTTTGAGTCCCAGGCCATCCCCTGAGTGCTAGACATACCAAGACAAGAAGGAAACCGACTCTATTGCACCCCTGAAATGGGGGGGGGGGGGGGCAATAATTAAAAAAACTACACATCTGGGGAAGGGAGGGCTGGCAGCTGGCAGAGGGCCAGGGAGTGGCCAGCCCCACAGCCCACAAGGAGTCCTGGTGACGACTGCAGAGCCTGCACAGGCTTCGGGGCTTGGACGTCGGCTTCGCTGCCGTCCCCGCACATGCCGTGCTCGTTCCAGCCCCAGGAGTAGCACACCCCCCAATCACTGCCAGATTATGTTCTGAGCCACAGGAGATCTCAGTTGCTCCAGTTAAGCAGTGCAGAGACGAAGGCGTGCTCTCCCATGGTCTCGAGCAGGGGAGGGGCAAACCCTGTTTTTCTGGTCTCCAGCCTTCCTCAGACTCCAGTTTCCTCCCTAGCTGACCATAGTCTGCTCGGCCCCAGGTAAACACCTTGCCAGTTTCTGCCAATGAAGAGTGATCTGACCCAGCAACAACACAGATTGCTTTAGAATTCTCTAGGCCTGGCACTCTGCTCAGTTCCTTTGCTGTCAAAAACAGTGGGAGGGTTTGCCCAGGGCACAACCGCCGTCCAGATGATGCCAAACCAGTTCCCCACTGGAACACGATGCCACTTGCTGTAGCAGCTAACGCATGCCTCAGTCCAGCAGCAATACTAACAACCTCCTCTCTCAGGAGCTCAATGGCCTGGGGAACCACACATCTTCCAGGCCCATGAGGAACTCCTAATTGGCCAAAGGAGTTGGATCCACACGATAGAACCTGACCATTTTCTGTGAGAATAATGGTGAAGTCCCAGCCACAGGCCACCTGTTGGATGGGACAGCCAATGAGGGATTTGCAGGGTGTAAAATATAGGACATCCTCCGTGTGACCAAGCCCCAACTGCCCATCTTTGTTCAGGCCACAAACGAAAAGGCTTCCTCCATCTGTGACAACAGCAGAGCAGCCCCCTCCTCCCGCGATCCTCCTGACACACAGGTTTACAGAAGTCATTCAGTTGTTGGGGCAAAAACACGTCTTCCTTATGACCAAGGCCAAGTTGCCCATAGCTATTTGCACCCCAGGCGAAGAGCGCGGTGGGCGCAGAGGTGGTATCCGAGGAGGGGGGCTCGAGCTCCATGCGGGCCACTCCACTGACGCTTCCGGGTGGGGCCGGCGCGGGGGGCGGGGCCCGTTCATTCTTATGATTGAAGAATCTTGCCAGCTATTTTCCAGTGATGTGCAGGAGTAAAATAAGCACAGTATATATCTCGATGGATGCTTTTTGGGACACATTTATATTATGTGCAATATAGCTAATTAACATTTTATATTAATTGCAAATTTTGTGGGATATTTAGGTCTAAATGTTGTAAAACATTCTTAAATTATAACAGTGAAACGTTGGAAATATTTTTTTCAGTAGTACATATTGTTTACTTTATTAACACTTTGTTTTATTATAATAACTTTAACAGGTAGTAATGAAGGAAAATAGTAACTCTCTTGAGTTTCCCTCTTAGCCCAAGTTACTTGAAATAATACTTGAAGATGTCATAGTAGACACTGATTCCTCTTGAGTTGCAGAGCTTGCTGGTAACATAGGCTATCTCTGAGTTATAATCTGCTGTTTCTTATTACCTATGTGTAACAGCACATAGATTTAATCAGGAGCTTTGACAAAGATTCTCTACCTTTTTGGTCATCTATCAGTTCCTGATAGTTGGTTCCATCATATTCTTACGTTATGGAGTTTATCTTAGAGCATAAAAAGTTCCTAAAATAGATGACACACACAGTCCACTTCTGAACATGGTTTAATGAATCCTCTTTAAATGATCTTCTCACATACGATGTAACCAGTTTGTGAAGCAAGTGAGCTTTGTTTAATACCCATGTAGTGGCAATGCCAGCTTTGGGAGGAGGATGAATTAGTTTATAATTTCCCTACGTAAACTGACTTTGAACCTGTATTTGATCTCCTGTATCTTCAGTCACATTCATGAGCACAATCCTGTTAACTTTTGCATTATGTATAGGTAGGTGGTTCTCATGCATACTCTAGAACAAATTGAATGGAGGACATGGGGATAATAGTATAAAAATCTTGGAAAAATTATGATGCATTTGGTTATTCATATATGCACATATACTGTCACTCATACATATTCTACCTCCAACCAAATAGAATTTGATATATTATTTCTGTCATTTTGGTCATTTAGTCATTTTAGACTTTAACTCAGAAATGTTTAATATAATTATAGTTCACATTAGAGCGCCTGTCTAGATAAGCTAGTGGTTTGCACATTAATAGGTAGATTGAATCCAGGGAAGAGAAATCTTGAATTTTTATTTAGTATGTTAAAAACAAGTTGACAGTTTGCAAACTTGGTTGATTTAAGCATACTGGCTTTAACTCAATACAATTTTTCCTAAATATGAAATGAAAATTTTGCACAAATTTAAACATTTTTTAAATTAAAGTATAACAAACATTTTTTTAAGTACCTGCAAGGAGAAAGAATTCTGAGCACATCAGAATTAAATTTTTGGTAACTGAGAAGGTATTGAATATTAAATTTTTAAAAAGCTGTCAGATTAATTTTTCATAAATAAATTAATATTATGAGCCTTTCTTCTTATTCCCAGGGTTCTTTCTTTCTCCTGTTGATCTGATACATGGTAGCAGTCACAGTTAGTGTTTGACAAAAGTGATGATAGAGGGTTGTAAGTAGAGCTGATTCCTACCAACAGCACAAAGTCCATGATAGAATGAGATTAACAGCACCGACCTATTGTATTTATGTACGGTCTGGAATAGGATGAGGTTAATAAAAGTGTTTAAAAGAACTGGATTGGGAACAGGAAGTGGAGTGGACTAAGAAATTGAATGTTCCAGATCATAATAGTTCACATCATCGGAAGATCCAAATAAGTAAGATGCCAAATAAATTTCTCAATGGAATCATACTGATTGCTATGTTACAATGTAGAAATCATTGGAAATCCTTAGTTGGAACTAATATATTTACTGTGGTTTTTCATATAGATTTCCATTACTTTTTAAAAAATATAATGGTAAAATATACATAACATATAATTTACTATTTTAATCTTTTTGAAGTATACAATTTTAATGGCATTCACATTATTGTGCAACCATCAACACTTGTCCATCTCCAGAACCTTTTCATCATCCCAAACTGAAACTCTGTACCCATTAAACAACTCCTCATTATCTCCTCCCCTTAACCCCTGGTAACCACTCTTGTACTTTCTTCCTGTCTGTGAATTTGCCTATTCAAGGTACATCATATAAGTGGAATCATACAGTGTTTTGTTCTTTTGTGTCTGACTTATTTTACTTCATACAATGTTGTTAAGGTTTCCATTGCTTTTAAAAATAAATTATTGAACTGTTTCAGTTAAGTGCTGTCATAATCTGGAAATATTAGAATATTTTATGATTTCTCTCATGCCTCCCATTCTCGTCTCTGTACACTGTCCTTAGGTGACCTCATCCAGTCCTATGCTTTCAGCATGTGTGTATGCTGACTGTCAGCTCCTAAATCTGTATCTCTTAATCTGGATCACTAGATTCATATTCAGATGCCTGCTTAGCTTATGCATAGAGATGTCTAATAGGAGTGTCAGATGTAATATAACCAAACCAGAATTCTTTTCATGTTCTTCTCCCAAAATCTGCTTCTATTCCAACTTCCCTCATTTTAGCCTGAAAATAACTTAAAGCTAAAAATTAAGCATTATCCTTGATTCTTTTCTCTCCTTTACCTTTCTGTACTCCCCTCCTCTGCTAGTGTAGCTTGCCAATTAATTGCTATATAAATAACTTTGAAAAGCTCACAATTAATGATAGCCATTTATATACTTGTTATGAGTCCAGTTATTGTTCTTTCACATATCATATTTCATATTTTTAATAGTTGCTCTGCTGGAGATTTAAAAAGTATTCTTTGGATAGATGTTTTTAATATTGATCCTCACTAAAAGCTGGGTGGAAGAGTGTATGTGAAAGTAATTTTGCAGCCATGTCTGCTGGCCTTTTGGTTCTGCCTATCTATTCATATAAAAGCCTAAGCGACTGTTGGATCATTCAACCAGTAGCTATGAAGCACACTGACCACCAGGGGGCAGATGCTCAACGCACAGGCATGAAAACATGGAACAGACTGATGAATCTCAGAGGGAAGGGGGGGAGAAGGGGGAAAGGCAGGGAGAGATTAACCAAAGATCTTACATGCATACTAGAGGCCCGGTGCACGGATTCATGCACCTGCGGGGTCCCTCGGCCTGGCCTGCGGTGATCGGGCCAAAACTGACAGTCTGACATCCCCTGAGGAGTTCCGGATTGCGAATCCGTTCACCGGGCCTCTAGTTTATAATATATCCTAAGGCTGCTCGATTCTTTCCATTTTCCGATTCTGCCACCATTATTTATTGCTTAGGGTACTGTAATAGTCTTCTTCTGTTTCCCTTCTGTTGATTCTGTCATCTGTTCTCCAGTAGTAACCAGAATAAAGTTAAAAATTTTTACTTTTAATAAATATAGATTCAAAGGAAGTTGCAAAGGCAGTCCAGAGAGGTCCCTTATACCCTTCTCTCAGTTCTCCCCTTTGGTTACATCTTCCATAACTATAGAACACTAGAGGCCCGGTGCACAAAATTCATGCCCTGGGGGGGTCCCCTCAGCCCAGCCTGCACCCTCTCCAATCCAGGACCCCTTGGGGGATGTCTCACTGCTGGTTTAGGCCCGATCCTTGAGATTGGGCCTAAACCGGCAGTCAGACATCCCTCTCACAATCCGGGACCACTGGCTCCTAACTGCTCGCCTACCTGATCGCCCCTAACTGCCCCCCCCC
>NW_005370777.1:3739073-3750949 GCF_000412655.1 Myotis brandtii
TTTTTTTAGCTATATTCACTAGGACTATAAAGCATGTTCCCCAGGACAGCTTTACAGAGCATCTAAAACAAATGTTGTTTGTTGACAGAATATTTATATATTTTATTACTCCACATCTGAAATCTTATAACCCAGAAAGAGAAAAATTTTCTTAAGTGTTCTAGCTTGTATCCCATAGTTTTTGCAACTAATTTATGCATTTATATTAGATACCCCTCCCCATTCATTATTAAATCATTGATTCTCTTACTAGGTTTATGTAAAGATCCCAAAATTCTTTTTTTTAAAATATGTTTTTATTGATTTTAGAGAGAGGAAGGGAGAGGGATGAAGAGATAGAAACATTGATATGAGAGCTACCTCCTGCACACCCCCTTCTGAGGATTGAGCCTGCAACCCAGAAATGGAACCAGTTACTTATTGGCTCATGGGTCGATACTCAATCCCTGAGCCACACCGGCTGGGCAAGATCCTCAAATTTTTGATCAGCCCAGCTACTGCCAAGGAATGTAGAGTCTATGGCACACTTTGGACAGATTTTCTCTATAACTAGTTGGGTATGTTCTCTGCCTCCAGTCTGGTGTTCTATCCATATTAGATGACTTGGGCCTTGTGTGAGCCTCGAGGACCCTTCTGCCTCATCCTCCCTCTCCGCTCTTCTTTTAGGCAGCCGTTATCAGTAGAGGGGCAGGACAGGTGGCCTCACTGTTTCATTTTCCCTAGGCCTATACTTTGGTTTGTTCTATAGATCTAAGCCCCCGCTCCCGCCAACTTGTTCTTGGTGTCTGATATCCTTTACAGGTAGGGAAATCCCTTATTCCTGATTATCAGCTACAAAAGAAGAACTGGCTTCATTTTAGAAGAGAAGATATTCAGAGAAGACCATTTCCTTTTTAAATTCCTTGACTATGTCAGTAAAAACATAATTCTAATATGAAAGACTAATGGTTTGTTGCAGAAGACTTCATCATGTCCTTAACCTATATCAGAACTCATTTTTGGAGGTGGGAAGGAGTCATGAGATTCCCTGTAAATATTACAAAACAGGATTTTCCCCTACTTATAATTAAAAAACTTTTAAGCATTTAAAAATGTTTCTGCTTGTTTATTTGTCTGTGATTTTAAACTATATTAAAAATCCTAAATTTGAGGTAATAAATTTTAGAACCTCTGCATTGAGCTGTACTTAAGTATTTCTGTTTTATTCACTAACTGACATGCTTTTTTGAACGTTTACCAAATAGGGATATAAGTTCCTTCTTGCCAGGGCCATGTTTTTTCATCTTCTACAATCTACAGCATGCACTAGGCAATCAGTAAATATAGGAATACTGTGGAAATAGTCTTGAGATATATTAAAATAAGCAAATGGATCAAAAATCTATAGGTTATAGTAGTGTGGTTATTGCTAAATAATTTTGACTATATAAGAAGTAGATCAATACTAAGCCAATTTCAAATCAGTATTTTCTGTAAGTATTTTTCATATAAATTATTTTAATTCTAGTACTTTGTATCGATAGCCAAAGAAATGAGGTTAAATGTAATGATCTCTGTTATAACTTTTGTTTTCTGTTTTGCTTTCTCAATTCTTTTCATGTGGTCCTGGACTTTGGGCTGTTAATGGAATGATTTTTGGATGCTGTGAACCACAGAGCCTATTGTGAAGAATGGCAGGCCTCCAACCTCTCACAGCATGCATTCCTTCCTACACCAGTACACAGGGTCCTTCAAGAAGCCCCCATTGCGGAGACCACATAGTGTTATTGGAGGAAGCCTTGGCTCCTTCATGGCAATGCCCAGAAATGGAAGCAGATTAGGTAATTTAATTATTTGTCTAGTTTTTTGGTTTTGTTTTTTTTTTTTAACTTTCTTACTGTAGGTCGTGTACATAGCTAGTAGGTTTTAGGTATATGGAAGTCAGCCAGCCTTTATTATCTGATGTGTCTTGCATTATCTGATTTGTCTTGTAAGATAAAAATCAAGTTGAGAATAAGAGAGAGAGCAGAAAGATGGAAGGTTCTAGAGCAGTGGTTCTCAACCTTCCTAATGCCACGGCCCTTTACTACAGTTCCTCATGTTGTGGTGACCCCCAATTTCATTGTTACAAATTGGACATAATTAAAGCATAGTGATTAATCACAAAAACAATATATAATTATATATGTGTTTTCCGATGGTCTTAGGCGACCCCTGTGAAAGGGTCATTCGACCCCCAGGTTGAGAACCGCTGTGTTAGAGAGTAGTAGTACTGACACTACAGAGGAGTAACATTTGAAAATCTGTCCACCATGAAGAAAACAACATACTTGAGAGGTGTATGCAAGATTTAAAGATATGGCAGCTTGAGGTGATGCTTAATTTAGGGTTATACCTGGTAACTCCAGATTATCACCATATGATAACCCAGTACAATAATTAGTATATATGATTAGCACCTGATTTGTTATTCTTATGTTACTATCATTTTAAATATCTAGGAAAAATGTATACTTGCAAGGTTCTGTTTATTTCTCTGGTCTTTGTTTGGTGGTGGCTTATGTTTTTATTCTGAAATAACTAAGTGTAATTATTTTGTAGTCTTATGACAATTATATTTACTGAAGTTTCTGAGGGCTCTTGTCTGCTTCTTACTCTTGCCTTGGTAGATTATTTCTTAATGTATTTCGTTAATTTTGGAAGGTTTTATTTATGGGAATTGTGTGTGGCCTTTATCACTAGAGGTATAACCCTATGATGTTTGGAGTTGATTCACACTAGTTCATGACAGATGACTGTCAAATTTTCAGGAATTTTACAAGTTGATTGTTAAACATAGCCATTAGTAAAATTTAAATTATACAAACAATTCGGTAAGCTAAATGGAAAAAAACGGGAATGAATACTTAAATAATTATTTCCTAATTACTTTATTGTACTTTACTATTACCAGTGTTTTGGGGGTTATTCATTTCTATTGTATATATATAGTCAAAATACTATGTAATGTTTTACATATGTCTTCCCAAATACATGTTAAATGATGTCATGTTGGTAGCTTGAAGTTGGTATGGAGCGAGTACTTACCCCACAGAAATTGGAAAACACTTTAGATCAGGACTTGATTTATTGTTTTGTTAATTGTCTAGACCTGTCGTCGGCAAACCGCGGCTCACAAGCCACATGCTGCTCTTTGGCCCCTTGAATGTGGGTCTTCCACAAAATACCACTGTGGGCGCGCGCACGTACAGTGCGATTGAAACTTCGTGGCCCATGCGCAGAAGTCGGTATTTTGCCGCAGTTTGCCGACCACTGGTAGACCAAGAGTTGGCAAACTTTTTCTGTCAAGGGCCAAATAGTAAATTTTTCAGGTGTACAACATATGGTCTCTGTTGCATATTCTTCCTTTTAAAATAGCACTCTAAAGATGCAAAAACGATTTTTAATATTTAGTTCAGGGGCCATACAAAACAATCATGTTTGCTGACCCTTGGTCTAAACTTAAGAAAGTGATGTTAAGTCCTGGACAGGTAGTTCAGTTACTTAGAGTGTTGTCTTGTTACGATACGTCAAGGTTGTGGACATATATAAGAATCAACCAATGGGTGCAGAGAGAGTAGAACAGTAGGTTGATGTTTTCTCTCTCCCTCTTCTTCTTCTTCTCCCTTTTCTCCTCTCTCCCTCCCTCTCTCTCCCACCCTTCCTTCCACCCTTTCTCCTTCTCCCTCTTCCTCTGTCCCTTTCCCCTCTCTCCCCCTTAAATTAATAAATAAATTAAAAATTAAAAAAGAGTGACGTTGACAATGTTAGTAATGAAGATTACATTTAAAAAATGCCTTCTGTCTGTAGCTTTTACATTGTGAATTGCACAAAGCTTGAGCAATTTCAGAAATAAATATTCGTCTAGTACTTAAAAACTATTACCTGATTCAGCAAAGAAGTTGCTCACACCAATGACAAATGAGTGGAATTTTCACATAAGCCTGCATTGTTTCGGAAATGAAAATATCAACCAGTATTCATGTTGGAACTGCAATTGTTTGTTAATGACATGAGCAGTTTTTTTGTTGAGTCAGGGAGTACTCAAATATTTATTTATAGTCTGAAATTAATATGCTCCTTTGTAGTCTTTGTGCAGTAGAACAGATTTGTTTTTTAAGACTGCCCTTTACTGAAGTTGTAGCACTTCGGGAGTATTGTGCCTTTCTGCAGGAAGCTCTCACTTGCAGCTTGGATACCAGGGCTTCATCTTTTATTCCAGTGTGGCAGCTAAACCCAAGCATCTTCTTAACCAAGATCAGCAGCCCCTCTTAAGAAAGTGACAGTCAATTTGTGCATAGCAACTTTGGGTTTTCAGTTCTCTGTTTTTGCTTCCTTGGTATTATGTATACATTCTTGCAAACTAAGCTATACATTTTAAAGTATTATTTTTATTCAAAGTTTTCTTTAGATTTTCAGATTTTGAAGAATAGTTGCCTCAGATGTTAGATATCATAAGATCAAGAATCAGTCTCCAGTACATTGACTTTTACTGCCAAGTTAATTTTTTGTTCAGATCTCAGTATAAAATTTTTCCAGAAATCTCTGTACTTGTATTCTTAAATTACATGTCAATATATTTTAAAAACCATTGCCATTTGCAACTGTTTTGTTTTGTTTTTTTAGTGTGAATACATTTTCTCAAGAATGTAATGCAAAATACAGAAATGTATGAATTCTAAGACTGGATGAGATCCTTGCGTTTAATTTTTGTTAAGCAGTTCTCATATTTTTATGAGCAAATATTGTTTATGAAAGTTCAAATTTATTATAAAATGTTTTTTGTTTGGCATTTTCTTTTATATAACATTTCACTTGTAAAAGAAAGTCCCAGTTATCTAGTTTATTTCTTGATTTTTAGTTATTATTTAATTCATTGGAATTTGTTGAGCACTTTCTAAGTTCCAGGCACTTTGTTAAATTCCTGGAATACAAAAGTGAATAAGCCAAATCCTGCCCTCAGGGATCTCATCCACAGCTTGGTGTAAAATTACATGAACCACAAAATGCTGTTCAGTGCAGTAGGTACAGTGTGAGCATAGCAGTAGAAAAACTTCAGAGTGATGACACATCAGCATAGTTTTGAAGAGTAACTGTAAAGAACTAATTCATTTGGCTGTGGAGCCAATGGCACATTATTTTAATGGAAAGAATACTAAACTAAATAATAGCAAAAGACCAGGCTTCTGTTTTTGCCTATAAGCTGTGTGACCTTTGAAAGTCATTTAATCTTTCACGGTCTCAGTTCCCAGATTTGAAAAATGAGAGAACTGACTTCAATAATTCTCATTGTTATTTCCAGTCTCTAATTTTATTATTCAACATTGGTATTATCTTGAATGTTAGTTTTCCCCTAATTTTTCATAATCTGAGAGTATAAAAGGAGTGCTTACTAGTGTTTTAAGACATTTACTAGTATTTTTCAATCTATTAACTGCACACCATGGTACCCAGAATGTACATGACTTTTTATGCTATGATTCTTTATGTGTTTGCTATCTACATCTTGCTGTAGTAGTAATAAATTATGTAATAATACCTCTCTTGCAAAGTAAATGTTTCATGTTCTAATACAGATATTGTTCATGAAAATCTAAAAATGGGATCAGATGGTGAGAGTGACCAAGCTTCTGGGACATCATCTGATGAAGTCCAATCACCTACAGGTGTTTGTCTTAGAAATCGTATACATAGACGGATCTCAATGGAGGTAACCATTAATAACTATAACTATGCCCGTGTGTGTGTGTGTGTGTGTGTGTGTGTGTGTGTGTAAATATACATGTATATATCAAACAGTCTAAATGCCTATTTGAAAATTTTCATGAAGGCAAATGAAACTTGAAAGAAAATTGTTTCTCTGCATTAGTGAAGAGTAGTTTTGTATTTCTTTTTTTTCTAATGATCTACTATCCCAAAGCAAGCATGCATTAATTATATTTAACACTTTTCAAAACACTGTGTAGGTTCTCTGTGAGGGAAATGTGAATTTTTGGAAGTTCTGGAAATCAGAATGTTATATTAGTAAAATACTCTATTTGGAAAATATTATTTTAATTAAGTTTTGAGATTCATCTGTATACTTTATATTTTATTTTATAAATATTTCAAATTTCAAAAGTTATACATGCATAAAATAAGCATCAATTCTTCTTGCCTTACATTATAAATGTGGGTATCATTTCCTCTATGGTTCATTATACCTACTAATCTCTGTAGCACATATAAGTTATTTTTCCATGTGGAAGAATGAAGAGCTCATTTCCTTTTCTTTGTGAATGTTATGTATAAGCTTGAGGACAGAAGTTGATTATGAATGTTATCACTTCAGAATACTGTCGATTAAAATAGTTTTCTCTAAAAAAAATTGGGCATGTTTTAAAATGAGTATGTATTGTTAACTTTTCGGTGCTGTTGAGTTGAGATGATGATGATTAGGATATCTTTTGATTGCATTTTCATTGATAAAGATTGCTTCTGATTCAGTTAAGGAAAACAATATCAGTTTCCTAAATGATGAATTAATATTTTTATCTCTTGAGGTCAACTTGATAACTGTTAATATCACTGTATAATTTATGTCACAATAATAATAAAAATTCTTCTAGATTAATTTTAAATGTTTTGTTCTAAGAATAATCTTATTATGATTTGTCCAGGGATATGTAAAATATGGAATATGGAGAGCCATTATCTTTATTATTTAATCTTATCATTTGAAAACATGGTATATTTCTATACTTAAGTCATATAACTCAAGTATTTATACAGTCTCTATACTTCTCAATTTTGTTTCATGGTTTTGTTACTATTATGAATAATAGGGATTTATTTTTGTAGGATTTATGTTAGTTGGTGTGATAATATAAGCAAGATTCCCTTTCGCGTTTTTTCCAGTTCATATTCCATAATTAAACGAAATAGAAACGCCTTTTGCTTATTTCTGTCCATTGATGTAGCAATAATAAAAAATTGCAGTTGTATCTGGGTTGTATACAAAATCATACAGTATCTACTTGGTTAGTTCATTTAAACCAATCACATTTTGTGGTACTCTTTGCCAATTCCCACTATATGATAAAAGAATGTCAAGGTAAATTCCATTTTGAAAGAAGTTCAGAAATAGCTGGGTTACAGAGTATCATTTCTATAAAACTGCATTGTGTACTTTTGCTTAGAATAAATATGCTTGCATTCAGTATATTATATATAATCAATACAGATAACTTTGTAACTACAATAAAACTTTACAGTTACATATCACTAAGAAATAATATATTTTAGCCCATGAATTCAAAAGCCAAATGCCCTTTTCTGTTTGTAGTTACCTACAAAAATATTTTTATTTTTTTTAGGATTTAAATAAACGGTTATCACTGCCTGCAGATATCAGAATACCTGATGGATATCTTGAAAAGTTTCAGATAAACAGTCCACCGTTTGATCAACCAATGAGCCGAAGATCTCGTAGAGCTTCCTTAGTAAGTTTTTAGTTGCTTATAACCTACACCATCACATGTGCTTTGTTTGATTTTTATGGGGTGTAAACATTTTATATTAATTCTTATATTTAGTTTTTGATTAGCTAAATTTTACTACATTTCCTTTTGGATTTTTTTGTTTTCCATTCTTAAGGGTTTAAAGATGCATATTAGAATAGGGTTTAAGCTATGTTCTATTTTATTTTTGGTAAATTTTATTGATATATGCTAGATGTACAGAATATGTATTAGATATATAAAAATATATTGACTAGAGGCCAGGTGCATGAATTCATGCACGGGTGGGGTCCCTCCCAGCCGATTGGGGCCCATCAGGGCTGGTCGGCTGGGGAAAGGGACTGTGGGAGGTTGGCTGTAGGAGTGCACTGACCACCAGAGGGTAGCTCCTGTGTTGAGCGTCTGCCCCCTGGTGGTCAAAGCGTGTCATAGGTACCAGTTGATTGTCCAGTCTTTCCGTCGTAATAGTAGCTTAGGCTTTTTTATATATAGATATGTATTAGATATACAGAAAAGTGCATAAACCATAATTGTGTAGCTCAATGCATTTTTGCTGAGTTAACATACCTGTATAACCAGTACCCAGATTGATGAAATTTCAGAAATCCAAAAACCCCCTCCTGCCACCTCTATGTTTACTTTTGAGACCCACTTCCTCAACTTTAGCCATTATCCCTGCCTCGTAATGCCAAAGATTAATTTTGTCCTTAATGTTTTACACTGTTTGATTATATTATATTTATAGTATATTTTAATATCTGGGAAGACTTAAAATCCTCATTTGTGTGCCTGTTCTTATTTTAAAAATGCTTTTGATATTCCTTTTCTGATTCTTATTTAGACTTGAACTTTAATTAAAAATATATAAATTATTAAACCCCATTTAATTCAAATATATAAATGTGTATTTATACAAGATTTTTACATATATTATACAATATGTATTCTTTTTGTGGTTGGCTTCTTTGGCTCAGTGTATGCTTGTGTTTTATCTAGGTTGTTGTATGTAATTATAGTTCATTTGTTCTTATTGTCACATGTTATTCTATTGTATGAATATATTATACTTTATTCAGTCGCCTGTTGATGGGCACTTATATTTGGGTTGTTTTAGTTTTGGGCTTACCAAACAAAGCGTCTATCACCATATCTGTACTTGTGTTTTGGTTAACATATGTAAGCATTTCTTTTGGGTGCATATCTAGGAGTGCAATTGTTGGATAAGATTATGTGCATATGTTCAGCTTGCCTAGATACTATCAAAACAGTTTCCAAAGTGGTTGTACCAGTTTATACTTTCATCACCAGTACATGATAGTTCTAGTTGCTCTCCTTGCCTATTTTTGATATGGTCCCTTTTAAAAAATTTTTTGACTTTCTGATGAGAGTTATTTGTGGTTTTATTTTTCAATTTCGCATAAACTAAGCTGAACACTTTAGAACACTTTAAAAAAATTTTCTTTTAATTAGATTTCTGGGAGGGAGGGGTTAATTTTTCTTTTTATTAGTTTCAGGTGTACAGCTAGTTGAACACTTTATAATGTTTCTTGATGTTTATTGGGCATTTAGATATTCTCGTGAATTAACTGCTCAGGTCTATTATCTCTTTTCTATTGGGTTTTCTGCCTTTTATTGATTTATGGGAATTTTTTATACATTCCGTAATAAAGGACCTTTGTCAGTTATATGTCTTGCAAATATCTTCTAGCATGTAGCAATTGACCCAATACAGTGGGGCCTTGACTTACGAGTGTCCAGACTAACGAGTTTTTTGAGATACCAGCTGTCTCTCGGCAGATTTTTTGCATTGAGTTGACAGAGTAATTTGAGTTAACGAGCTCCTTAATGAGCTCGGTCTCAGAACGAATTAAACTCGTAAGTCAAGGCCCCACTGTACTGTTTATTGAAAGGGCAGTGTCATCTTCAACATAAATGCAGGTGATTGTATATGTGAGGATTTCTTTTGGATGGCTGTAGTCCTATAGAAGAGGTACATATAAAGTGCTGTGAGAGCCCTAGCTGGTTTGGCTCAGTGGATAGAGTGCCAGCCTGCAGACTGAAGGGTCCCAGGTTCGATTCTGGTCAAGGGCACATGCCCAGGTTGCTGTTCGATCCCCAGTAGGGGGCATGCAGGAAGCAGCCAATTACTGATTCTCTCTCATCATTGATGTTTCTCTCTCCCTCTCCCTTTCCCTTCCTTTCTGAAATCAATAAAAATAAATTTAAAAAGTAATAATAAAGTGCTATGAGACAACAAAAATAGCAAATAAAATGTCCTTGCACATCACAGGCTTGTAGAGGAGATAGTGCTTAAGTTGGCTCTAGAAGAATGGGTAGGAATTTGTCAGGTTGAGTGTTCTAAGCAGAGGAAACTTCACGTATTAAAAAACCGAGTGGTATAGCCTGGCCAGAGTGCCTCAGTTGGTTGAGCATCATCCCATATACCTAAAGGATGCCAGTTCGATTCCTGGTAAGGGCAGGTTTGATCCCCAGTCTGGGAGGTTACAGAAGGCAATCAGTCCAAGTTTCTCTCTTACATCAGTGTTTCTCTCTCTTTCCCTCTCCCCTCTTTCCCTTCCTCTCTCTAAGCATGTCCTCAAGTGAGGAATAAAACCCGCCAAAGGTATAATTGTAGGTATCATTATAACTGATATGAAGGGTAAATGTGGATTAATATTAAAGAATAGGGCTTGAAAGGATAGGATGGATCCAGTATGGTTCATTGGGGCTCGTGCAGGAAGCAACCAATCAATGTGTCGAAACAACTTTGTCATTTGATTATTGGTTAAAAGTGTTCTTTGGCTATCAATTTTTATCCAAGGTTGGTACTTAGAATACATTTTGAAGTTATTAAATGTTCAGATTGGGACTAAAAGTACGATTCGATCACCATGTAATTCTTAAAGCTATCATTTTTAAAGCTGTCTTTTTCAGTCTACATGAAATTAAGGAAAACAGTGCCCTCTAATAAATGTTACAAGTGACTTTAGTTTTTATTGTGATTGGGTGTTCCCACTCACCTCCCTTGGTTTTTTATCTGAAATGGCTTACAGATTTCAGATTAATCATGCCAGCTGTGTTTTGATTTCTATTAATGCATCCCTTTCATTATTCACCTAACCTACAAAAAGGTGGTTTCTTTTGAAATATATTAGAAATGTATTCTTTTTTTTATATTCTTTAATAACCTAACTTTATGTATGAAGGAGCCAGTTAGAGAGAAATGGAAAGGAGATGGAAAAAGAAAAATACTCCTCACATGTATTAGAGCTTATGTTTCTATGGATAATATACACTTTATCTAAAAAATATTTTTTCAAGATAAAATATAAAATTTTAGTTTTGTCTTTCTAAAAGTATAAAGCTTTATGTTTTCAATATTAGCAATGTATGATAAGTAGACTAGTAAAAATAACACAAATCCTTTGTTTGGGTAGGAATTAAGAAACAAGTCACAGAATTCTTTTCTGTTGGAGAAAGACATAAATAGGGCTTATTGGTTCTTTTATAAATTTACTAGAGGCCCGATGCACAAAATTCGTGCAAGAATAGGCCTAACTTCCCCCGGCTGCCGGCAACGGCTTCCCTCCGGCCACCGGCAGGCACCCAGGAACCGGGCTTCCCTCCAGCCGCCAGAAGGCACCCAGGACCCGGGCTTCCCCCACAGCCCAGGCTTTGTTCAGAAGGTCATTCAGAAGGATGTCCGGTCTAATTAGCATATTATGCTTTTATTATTACAGATGATTGTCAACTTAAGAAATACTGTGTGGCTACCCTACTGTCTTTCTTTGGTTAACTTTTCCCCTCTCGTTCGTAGCAGACAGTCTCTTCTCCTACTTGATAAGGAAGAAAGAAGCCATTATTTCTTGAGTAACAAATGTACAAATCTACCTACATCTATACTCATTCTATTCTTTCCTGGTTTTAATATTGAGGAATTGACCTTCCTATCCCATCTCCTCAGGAGGCTTAGAATATTTGTTATCTCTATACATTCATGTATATTTGGTCTTCCTCTTAGCTGAATCCTTCTCATTATTTTTAAAGTTTATATTTATTGAAAGTATTACAGATGTCCCCTTTTTCCCCCATTGATCCCCCTCCCCCCTCACATCCTTACCCAGGCCTTCACCACACTGTTGTCTGTGCCCATGAGTTAAGCATATATGCATACTAGGGGCACAGTGCACGAATTCGTGCACCAGTGGGGTCCCTCGGCCTGGCCTGTGGGATCAGGCCGAAACCGGCTCTCCGACATCCCCCGAAGGGTCCTGGATTGCGAGAGGGTGCAGGCCAGGCCGAGGGACCCCACCGGTGCATGATCGGGGCCGGGGAGGGATGCGGGAGGTTGGCCAGCCA
>NW_005370777.1:3752627-3756955 GCF_000412655.1 Myotis brandtii
AGGCCTCGGCTGCTGAAAGCAGGTATCTGGTTTGTTTGGGTTCTATAATCGAAACACTGTTTCAACTCCAGCTCTGAGATCCCGGCTGGCTGAAAGCAGGTTTCTGGGGTTTTGTTTAGCTTCTATATTTGTAACAATGTTTCAAACTGCAAGCTCAGAGGCCGGCAGCGGCAGGCGGGGAACGTTGGCTTCCTCCGTCACTGAAGCAAGCAAGCCTCATGTTCGCTTCAAGCTGCCTGGCTGCCGGTCGCCATCTTGGCTGGCAGTTAATTTGCATATCGCCCTGATTAGCCAATGGGAAGGGTAGCGGAGGTACGGCTAATTATCATGTTTCTCTTTTATTAGATAGGATAAGTTCTTTGGTTAATCTTTCCCCACCTACTCTTCACCCCCACCTTCCCTCTGACTTTTTATTTAAATGAATTTTTAATTTTATAATAGTTTCAAATTTACAGAAAAACTTAAAAGATACTATAGCAGTCCTGGCTAGGTGGCTCCATTGGTTGGAGCATCATCCTGGACACCAAAAGGTTCTGAGTTCAATTTCTGGTCAGAGCACATACCTAGGTTTTCGGTTCAATCCCCGGTTCAGGCACATATGGAAAGCAACTGATCAGTCAGTCTCTCTCTATCTCTTCATCCCCCTCTCTCTCTCTGTCTACATCTCTCTGTTTTCTTTTTCTCTCTCTCCCCCCTTCTCTCTCTAAAATCAATTTTTTTTTAAAAACACATATCCTCAGGTGAGGATTTAAAGAAAAGGAAAGTACTATAACGTTCTCATATACCGCATATCCAATTATCCCTACTGTTAACATTTTACATTATTTTAGTACATTTGTCACAAATAACGAACTAACGTTGGCACATTACTGTTAACTAAACCCACACTTTATTCACATTTCCCTAATTTTTCACTAAGGTTCTTTTTTTGCCCCAGGATCCCATCTAGGATGCCTCATTACATTTAGTGATCATATCTCATGTTAAAGCACTTCATTACATATAGTCATCATATCTCATATTAAAGATACTGGTTATTGGGTTGGCAAAGTCCTATTTAATTCTCACTTATGTTTGATAATAAAAGGAATATTAGACTACTGGGAAAGCCCACCTGCAGGTAGTCAAGATTCACTTGAGCATTCTTGAATTAGAGTGATAACATACCCAGTGGAAGCTTGTGATACTATTAAGTACAAATTCAATAGACTGAAAATTTGTCATTGTATTGGAATTAAAGATTATACACATTTTAAGAATCTGTTTCTTCCTAAACAATGAGTGTTGGGTTCCTCATTCATGGCTTTACTGATATAGATAGTATGTAGTCCTTTTTGTTTCTAAGAGTAGATGAGAAAATAGGATGTCAAGTCCTATTGTCAGAAAGGGTGTCCCAAATAATGTATATATACTTTAACAGCTGTTAACTTAATTTTGAAAATAAAATCTATTTTAATAAACATTGCCTTTGAATAATTATTCAAAGTGTGTGTATACATTTTTTGGGGGGACACCTTATATATTATGGGGTATGAAAATGAGGTTCAAAGTCTGCCCACAACTTAATTTACCTTTGGCATGTTATTTACAGGATTAAGATAGTGTCATGATGATGGTAATGGCACTTTTTCAAAGACAAAATGATCCAGTAGAATAGAGGTTCTCTCAATCTCTTTTCAGCCCCCCTCTTATCTAAGAACACATTTCTAACAGTAACAGTAATTCTTATGGGAGGGAAATGAGATGTTTGAGAAAAGCTCCCTTTGTCCCTATTGTTTCTAATATGCACATTCACTTTTAGAATGGCAGCTATTGAACTTTTGCACATACTTCATTTGTTTTGACGTTCAGTTAGAACCGCATTGCCAGCATGTTATACATCATTACAATTGTTTTACAGTGATTACAGAGCCAAAGTAATCAGAAGTCTTCCATAATGCTCAATGCCACTTACAAGTAACACTGAATTATAGGAAGGCTGTTATAAATTATAATTTATTTTGGATTTTTTTTTTATGTATTTACTCTGGTAAGAGCTGTCTGACCAGGAATTTGCTTGGAGCTGCCAAAAAGCTAAGTATTCTCTTGGAATAATTAAGTATCCAAAAAAATAAAATTATTTTTATTTCTTTAGAAAGCACAATTAAGGGAGTTTTTATATTAAAATGCAAAAGCTTGTTGTTTCATCCCTTTACCTATTTTTATTTTTATAAAATTTTTAAAATATTCTAAAATAATCTAAGATGGAACTCATAAAAACAGGAGTCACGCTTGTCTTCTTCACTGTATCCTCAGTACCTAGCACTGTGCTTGGTGAATGTTGAATAAATGAGCTTTGTCCTCTGTCCTCTGAATAATTTCTGTAGGAGAGCATGTCAACAAGCTAGTCATTATATCAATTGTTAATCTTGTCATGTTCAGCAGATAAATATGCAAGCAAAACTTTCTAAAAATTCCATTTAAAGACTCAGTAAGTAATATTTGGACATAACTTTAAAATCCTAAGTGTTTGAAATTATTAAAATAGGTGGTGAAGTAGGTATGCTTTACTCTTTGAATTTGTTTCTGACAGACAATTTATTGGTAAACTGCCTTTCGTCTGAATTTTATGGCTGCCTGCATGGGTGGAATTCAGTTATGCTGTTTATTTTATAGATCAACTAGTGGCCCGGTGCACAAAATCCGTGCACATTGAAAGGGAATTAATTAGAGGAACGTAATTTGGACTCACTATCTAATATCAATAATATGTGAGCATGAGGCAGTGCACGTTTCTGAAATTCAGTGACATGAATTTTAGCTATTACTTTGCCAAATAAATGGAATTTACAGATCTCATTTAAAAGAGCATTCAGCTTAATATTAAAAATTCTGGCTACCAAGTCAGGTCTGTTTTCAGCTTTTTGCCAGCATTGTAAATTGTTTGCAATATCTGCCCATTTGGGGTTGCATGTCATGGTTATGAATAAATCGGGATTGCCGTACTTGTTACAATTGCCATAGCATCCTGATATCGCTGCTTCATATTTCTGGGACTACCCTCAAAAGATGATGGAAGTATTATCATTTTACCAATCAGCACATTGTCATTTTTAGATCTAAATTTGAGATAATTCATCAAACCACTCTGTTTTTCAACTCTCAACTTAGATAGGTTTGCTTTGATGAAATTTATCGATTGGCCTCCATTTTTAAATATGAATCCACGATAAACTGTTGAGATAATTTTTCTGCATTTAAAATAAGATTGAACGTGTCCTGCACAGAGAGATTAAATCCATAATACTGTATTTGTGTGACTCGTGTCCTTACATTTTGTCTAGTATATTGTCGATTACACTGTTGTCTCTGAGTTTTAATGCAATATCTGTTCCCCAGCCTTTTTCACCATGTGAAAAAAGAATAGGATATGTCATTGCATCTAATGTAGGAAACAGGATATTGATTTCATTTTAGTGGCATTTGGATTATTGGGATCTGGTTTACAATGAATGAGCAATTCCCTTTCAAAAGGAGGTTTTCCATTTTGAATATGACAGCATATTCAAATCTCGTTTCTGAATATGACAGCAACCTCGGTTACACAGGGAGAATTATATCTACCGGGGTCACTGTTACGATCGTATTTAATTGCCATTGTTACTTCTGTAGGAGCAATACCTTTTGCTGCTGCTTCAGATTGGGCTTCCTTTTCTACCTCATGTAGCATCTTGTACGATTTTGTTAATTCATTTATTTCATGCATGAGGTTGTTGATCATGAGTCTTTCTGAGTAGCCCTGGTTTTCTGGCATTGCTAATCTTTTACTTGTAGCTTTGGCTGTATCCAAAATATAGAGTTGAGCAAACTTCCGAGAAACACCATCCAAAGGATGTAAAGTTCCAGTACGGTGATAAACTTGTCCGTGTATTCTAAAACAGTGGCCCATATCCTGATGGCAATGCAGTATTTGCACCCATGGAAACAAAAGCAAAAGAACTATTTATGGAACGAATATTTTCCATGAAATTTTTAGTGTCAGAATCTTCGTTTGTCATTAATCTTTTTAAATATGCCGGGTAATCTGGAAAATGTATATCATTTGGACAGACTTTCCCTTTGCTACAACATCGAGTAAATTTCCCATCGGATGGTTTTTCATCAGAGAAATTTAGTGATAGGCAAAATTCACATCGAACAGTCATTCCACCACACTATGTTCGAGAATTGCATCCTCATGTACTCCATTTTCGCTGAGAAGGCAGTTCCTACCAGTATTGGTAGTACTTGTTGATGACTGTTCTCTTGACATATTCTGTCGTCGCCACCGCCTTCTTTCAACTTCAAAG
>NW_005370777.1:3757146-3819232 GCF_000412655.1 Myotis brandtii
GCTGCAGAGCTATGTTGTATCAACAGTTGTTCTTTAGACATAGTCCCACCTCTCTACTGTCACGGTCTGAGATGCAGGTGAATTAGAGTCCTGGCTGTTAGGCCGCTGAGAGCTGTCTGACCAATGGCTTATTCTGGCTGATTCTGTGGGGGTGGGACTTCCTCCTCCCTGCTGTCAGTTTCCACAGTTGTGATGAGGAAGCTGGGGTGACAGAGCCACGCCCTCCAAGCCACCCTCTCTCTCGCTCTGTTCTATGTCCAGCAGCCTCCTGCTCTGCCAAGTCCTCCAAACCTCCCACTCTCCGCCCACTTTCCTGCTCTGCTCTCTGCCGGTGAAGGTCCCGGGAGCCCATGTGGGGGTGGCTACGGCCTCGCCTCCCGGGGCCACCGAAGGTCCCAGGAGCCTGCGGGTGTGGCTTGGCGCAGCTGGCCTTGCCTCCCGGGGCCGGTGATGGTCCCGGGAGCTCGCAGCCGCTGTCGCCTCCCGGGGTGCTTGACACCTGCATATGCAAGTTAACCCGCCATCTTTGTCAGGTTAATTTGCATACTCCCGATTGGCTAGTGAGCGTAGCGGAGGGATGGTCAATTTACATGTTTCTCTTTTATTATATAGGATTATTAAAATTTAAATTTAGCTGTATAAATGATAGTACAGTATTTACTTTTTAAAAAGCAGACTTTCAGCATATTTTAATGATCTCACTAAATGTCATCCTTTGAACAGTTACTTTTTGCTGTGTTAATTTTTGACGCACCCCTTACAGTTTAATCCTTATGCACTTTATATAACAGTAATATCTATATTATTTTTATCTTATGGTCTTGAGTTCGTGGTCTACGTAACACACCTGCTTAAAACCAAACCTTAGCATTTTGTCATAGCCACCCCTGGACCAAAGTATATTTGATGTTTTAAGAGCGTGCTACTATTTATTCACTTAAGAAAGAATAAGAAAATAGTATTCCGCCAAAACCGGTTTGGCTCAGTGGATAGAGCGTCGGCCTGCAGACTGAAAGGTCCCAGGTTCGATTCCGGTCAAGGGCACATCCCCAGTGGGAGATGTGCAGGAGGCAGCTGATCGATGTTTCTCTCTCATCGATGTTTCTAACTCTCTATCTCTCTCCCTTCCTCTCTGTAAAAAATCAATAAAATATATTTTTTAAAAAAAATTATGAATTTAAGAACCTGAATTCCAGAGATATGTATAAGAAAGTAAACATGTTCTATCAGTTTGTGTGACCTTGGCAATTAGTCTTTTTTAAAAAAATCATTTAAGATCATATGTAAATAGGTTGTAAAAATCATACATAAAATAAAGGTTGTTAAGAATCAGGCTTTTATGTACTAGGTGTTGTTTGCCACATTTTCCATATTAAAGTTAAACTCCATTTGTATTTGGAAAGTGTTGTCTGTTATAGTTTTACTTTATTATTTTGCATAGTTGTTAATAGAAAACAAGGACTTAATATCTCTGAGGCATATACAAGATAGTACATTGATGGATGGATTATGATGGTTCCAAAACTTCATTTTTAGTTAGGTTTTTTTGGAAACATTATATTTAGGTCTTACAAGAGTGCAAAAAGAAGCAATTTTTCATTAATTCAATGATACTTCCTCTGACCAAAGTTTTTATTAGTTAATCAAAATTGAATTAAGTACTGTTGAACATGCAGTTTTCCTTGTGTCTTTTTAACTTTATATATATCATTGTAAAAAAAAAAGTATAAAAACAGTTCCTTTGAGGTGCCTCTGCTACTTTTGGTCATTCAACTTTGGGCAGTTTATCCTATTCAAAGTTTGGTGAGTGATGTTAAAAATCTGCTTGTCAGATTTTATTCAACACCTCCAGAAGAAATTGCATATTTGAACCTCCAGAATTTGACTAAAACATACTATTTAATGTAATCGATACACTTTTTACTGCTGAGATTACATATAAAAGAACATTATGTCCTTTTACTGTCTATTTATTTAAGGATATTAGCACCACTCTAAGAAGCTTGTCTTTTTTTACATTATTGTTGTCTTTTTCATTATCTATAAAGGGTACTAGAAAATAATTTTAAGAAAATTCTTATTTTCTTCTGCTTAACTTTTTTCCTATTTTTGCTCTCTCAATACCTAAATTTCCATCTCTCTCTATTTTTTCCTAGATCTTTTGTGTTAGGACTTTTTGTCTTGTTTTTTAGTTTTTAAATATTGAATTTCCATTACATATTTCAGTGCATTCCATTTATCTCATTTTTTGATTCCATACAAAATAGACAAACAAGTTCAAGGTTTAAAAGCAATGAGTTTGAAAACTCACTTTTTAAAGCCTTTTTTTCCCCCGCCAGATTTGAACTTAAATTGTTTATTCTCTGTCAGCCATTTCCTGATCCATAATAGGTTGTAACTTGCAGTTGTCTTTTTCATTATATTTTGGTTGGTAAAACTGAGACAAATAGTATTTTGTTGGCATTCCTAAGGAACACAAAGATTAGCGAAGGAAAATATATAGAAAAATTATTTTGTAGTTTTGTTTAAAAAATCGTGTTTTTATAAAATTCTTTGGTAACTTAAAATCTCAGTCTTAAAATAGTAAAATGTTAACTAATCTGTATAAATTTTAATTGTGAACTTTGATGTTTTTGAACCTTTGAATATTCTAAAAATCAGGTATGTGGCAAAACTTGACAGATGTTCAACAGTTTAATTATAATCAATTTTTTTTCTATTCCAAGACACTCTTTAGAGCAGGAGAATTTCAGAAATTGAGGAAGAGATTAATTGAAATTTTAAGAATACTAAATATATGATTGTTTGCTTTCAGTCAGAAATTGGGTTTGGGAAAATGGAAACCTACATCAAATTGGAGAAGCTTGGAGAGGTAAGTAAACACTTACTTTTAAAATGTAAGACTTTTTTTTATAACCTAAACTTCTCTATTAGTCTATAGTTTTTTTCCAACCTGGAAAAAAAAATGTAAGCATTATTGTGTAAAAGTTCATATCTCATTCTGAAAAGACGGTTAGAAAGAAAAAATCCTTAAATTCTTAAAATTACCCTATTAGTTTGAGAAAAAAATAGTATTTTCTACCGCCTTGTAATCTTTATTGAAGCACAAAATATTGAGCTTCCTTGGTAGCAATTTGTTAGTTAGGTATCAATTTGTTAGTTAGCTCCCTGACAATCTGCTACCTGTACTGTCATACGGGTATTACATGAGTTCAAACCTGTGAAAAATCAAAATACTATCTTAAAGATACTTGTCACAGAAAGAAATTCTTGGCTAATAAGACCTGGGTTTTCTTGAACTTGCTGCTATTGCTACTACTAACTTTGAAATGGTCTCCCTCCCAGAGTGAGAGTAGGTAAAGAAAATAAGAATTAGTTAACAGGGAATTCTTGAGAGAGTTTGGAGAGCTATCCTGGCAATGATAGAAGAAATCTCCTGTAGAATACAATTGTGGTTGTTTTTTTTATCTTTATTGTTGAAAGTATTACATATGTTCCCTTCTAGCCTGCCCCCACTCCCAAACTCTATTTGTTTTTTTAAAGGAGAGTTAATGTTTAAAAATTCTGAAAACCAGTAAGATTTTGCCCTGACCGGTTTGGCTCGGTGGATAGAGCATCGGCCTGCAGACTCAAGGGTCCCAGGTTCGATTCTGGTCAAGGGCATGTACCTTGGTTGCTGGCAACATACCCAGTAGGGAGTGTGCAGGAGGCAGCTGATCGATGTTTCTCTCTCATCGATGTTTCTAACTCTCTATCCCTCTCCCTTCCTCTCTGTAAAAAATCAATAAAATATATTTTTTTAAAAAACAGTAAGATTTTTATAATTTAACAATATGTTAGTTAGAATTTCAATTTTCAGTTAATATGTTCAGTTTCCTCAGTCTCCACATACTATTGCAGGTAAAGTGCCTTCGATTCTAAAGCTACTGATCTCCAATTATTAATCTGATGCAAGGTATAAAAAGTAAATTAGATATTCTTACATTTCATAATTTTAGGGCACCCTGGTTGTAAGTATGGAATCTGTGCATATGGAACTGAATGTCCTTTTAGGTATAGGAAAGCCAAGGCTAATCATTGTGGAGTTTTCCTTGCAAGGTAGAATTTAACATATGCTTAGAACTTAGAAATGTGGTTAGTGCTCTTTATTTTGTAGGTGGTATAGATATACTCGTTGTGATCTTTTGCTGTGTCTTTCAAAAATATATTTTATAGGGTACATATGCTACAGTATATAAAGGGAGAAGTAAATTGACAGAGAATTTGGTGGCATTAAAAGAGATCCGATTGGAACACGAAGAAGGTGCACCCTGCACAGCGATAAGAGAAGGTATAATTTGATCTTTTGTGAGTAAAATGTATTATATCATAGACAAATATTTGACATTGGGAACTGTTATATAATGGCACATTGGGAAAAGCTATAAGTTAGTATAGGCAGAATGTAAATATATTTCTATCATGGTACCATTTTTTTAAAAATGAGAGATATCCAGAAAATGGTTTGAGGCACTGATGAGCAATTTGGAGGAAAAAGGTACCTTGTACTTTATATGTAATTAATCCTAGAAGTCTCAATAAGCTAACATTTGAGGGAAACAACAGAAGATAATAAGCAGAGTATTATTATATTAGAGACAACTTTAAGTATTAAAAATATCAAACACAGGATCATAAAAGAAAAGAAAAAAATTGACTCTATTAGAATTTCTACTTCAAATCCCCTTGGTGAATTAATGTTTTAAACTTAAGAGATTATTAAATATAATCAATTTATGTTAAACGTACTTCAGGTTATTATAAAGACAGGCTACCATAGACCAATAATTAACTTTCTTTTCTGTTTTGCAGTTTCACTGTTAAAGGATCTAAAACATGCAAATATAGTTACCTTACATGACATTGTTCACACAGATAAATCTTTGACTCTGGTGTTTGAGTATCTGGTAAGCATTTAATTAAAATTCAGTATTTACTTTTGCTTTTTTGTTGGATATTTTTTGAGGATATTTTTTCCATTGATTTTTTAGAGCGAGCATAAGGGAGGGTGGGAGGTGGAGAGAGAGAGAGAAACATTGATTTGAGAGAAATATATCAATTGGTTTCTCCTGCATGCTCCCTGACCGAGCCTGGGATAAACCTGCAATTCTTCAGTGCGCAGATTGACACTCTAACTACTGAGCAACACTGGGCAGGGCTACTTTTGCTTTAATAAAACATAGTAAATTGGATTTTCTAACAGGCCCAGAGACATTTTTGCTTAGTTATTGGTATTTAATTAAATTATGTGGTACATTCAATATCTTTCCTTGGTATCACATAGTAAAGTGCTGTATTTTTTCAGGATAAAGACTTAAAACAGTACATGGATGATTGTGGAAACATCATGAGTATGCACAATGTGAAGGTATGTTTTAATGTGTAATTTTAAATTTTGTTTAAAGCAGAGACTAACCCTAAGCATAAACAAACTACATTACTTAATGAAATATACTAACTTGATAACTATTCTGCTTCAGAATGATCTGTTTGGCATTTTAAAGAGGCTATTGTCCTCTAAATAATTTACTCAGAACTTTTATTAACTATACTACACTACTTCTTAAGATCAGACTTTTTTGTAGAACCAGCTTTCTTTTAAAAATCTTAAAAACCACTTTGGACATTTATTTTCACATCATAACACTGATTCTCTTAGATACAGAGTATATTTACACATGTAATCTGCTTTAAAAACAAAATAAAACCAAAAGCCTATTATATAAAAATCCAAATATTTAAAATAAATACAAATGATTAGTTCATTCTGTGAAAGCCCTTCTTTAAATGGCAAACTTCCCTAATATATTTAAAATGGTACTTAATTATGGAATACAACTAATATTCAAGTTACTAATCTAGTGAGTAAGGCCAGGAACATGCACAAGTATTATGAATAGTAGGCTGGAAATACCACTCTATTGTCAGGAGGAAAAGAGATAATTGTTATGTTTTCTTACCTGTATATCTAAAGATGCAAGTAATGCCAGAAAAGTTTGGCATAATAATCACTGTCAGCTGAAACCCAAAAGTAAGGGAAAAGTAAAATCAAGTAAAAACATTTGATACAGTTGTGTTCTTACAGTAGGTTTCTTTGACCAAAGTGGTATGCTCCAAATTTAGCAAAGATTTACTTATCCAAACTTAGTGGGCAATTTGTGAGAAACTATTCTGGAAATAGGCTGTCTTGGCTGTGGGTTTGAGACAGTTCCAATTCTGTAGATACTAACTTTAAACTTACATTTTTTTAAAAATTGTAATTTTGATAGATATAAAGGAGAATCAGTTTCTTCTACTAAAGGACAATTCAGAATATATTGGATACCACATTGCTAAGAATTTTAGAATAGGGCTTTAAGTGTCTTTCCATATACATTCTCTGAGAATTATTTTCATCATATTTTACATTTTATTTGGCAAGTTGTTGTAAATCTCATTTACATATATTTCGCTTTGTGGTTTTTATTTGTTTTTTTTCCTGCTTTCATATTAGCAATAATTTGGAAAGAAAATAAGTCCTTAGTTATAATTTGACAAAGATTTGAGAAGTTTATGTCTTTTAATGCATGTCTGGCTTAAAGTATTTTGTTTATTTGTTTAAATAGCAAATTTAACTCTCTACTTTTATTTTTCCAAAGTTAAAAAGTAACAGGAATATATGGAAAGAGTAATTTTAAACAAACAAAAAAACCCATAAATATGTAGTATAGAAACTCTGCTACTTAGAATTTCTTTAAGCCTATTGTTTACCTGCTTTGGCTTATTCTCAGAGTTCTAATGTAGCAATTCTCAATCCGTGTACCACAAGAATTGTTAAAACATGCAATACCTGACTATTTAGTTAGGGGCACTGATCTCTTTTCCCTTAGGTTATCAAATAAAAAATTGACAATAGGCAACACAACAATCTCCATTTGGTGTGAATGAATCAAAATTTTTTGTCAGATCAGCCCAAAATATAATATATCTTTTGGTGTGCCTCAGAATTTTAGTAATTTATGTGTGCCATGAGATGAAAAAGGTTGAAAATCACTGTTCTAATGCTTTATTTTTCACCTCGAAGTAAACAAAGGATACACTCTTCAGTCCTCTACTTCAGGCTCTATTTTGTTAATCCCAAAGAGTCAAAAAACCCTCTGTGTTTCATATCCCTTTTTCCACCAAAATCAACACAAAAAGTCTACATTAGCCTTAGGAATTGCTTCTTTCAAAGATTTATTTAGAGCTCTATAGTGCTAATTCCCTGTTCTGAATCATAGCAGATTTTGAAGGCTGAGTAGGAGGTGCTGAAAGTAAAATACCCAGGAGGTAGGTGATAGAAGCTGGTTTAGGTTATTTTTATAGCACATAATTTGCCAGAGCTGTGTGAGGCACTATTCTGTTTGACATCTCAGAGTTTTCATAAAACGACCAATTCCAGTACCTTTAAAAGACATTGTCCCAGGTCAGGTTTTCTTTTTTTGGCAGGGTGGGTGGTGAGGATAGAGTTTGGTTGGTTGTTTTGCCAGAATTTCATAATCAAACTGTAAGCCTTGGTAGGCCTATAAGTTTATGAGGATATGTGTTGTTGTTTTTTTAATTTTATATATTTTTTTTAATGATTTAGAAACAGGAAGAGAGAGAGGGAGAGAGAGAGAGAGAGAGAGATGTTTGAGAAAGAGACATTGACTGCTTCCTGCTTACTCCCAAAACCATTGATTGCTTCCTGCTTACTCCCAAAACGGAGATCTAACCCACAACCTAAGTATGTGCCCTGACTGGGAATCGAACCTGTCACCTTTTGGTGTATTGGTTGACTCTCCAACCAACTGACCACACTGGCAGGCAGGGCAAGGATATGTTTATTTTAAACTGGAGGCCCAGTGCATAAAATTCATGCACTGGGGCGGGGAGGGGAGGAGAGTCCTCAACCCGGTATGCACCCTCTCGCAGTCCAGGACCCCTCGCTCCTTACCGTAAGGCTCGCTGCTCCTTAGCGCTTCAGAGGAGGCGGGAGAGGCTCCTGTCACAGCCAGCCATGAGCCCAGCTTCTGGCTAAGTGGCGCTGCCCTGTGGGAGTGCACTGACCACCAGGGGGCAGCTCCTGCATTGAGTGTCTGCCCCCTGGTGGTCCATGTGCATCATAGCGACTGGTCATTCCGCTGTTTGGTCAATGTGCATATTAGGCTTTTATTATATAGGATCATTTTCTATAATAAGCAAACTATTACTTCTAATACAAAGTTTCATTTCACTTTATGAAACTGCTATTTTTATTTATTGCATAGATACTATCAGACTAAAAAAATAGATTGATGTTTCAAATAGAAAACAACTATATAAGGAAAAGGTTTTGTACTTAGGGTATGATTCCTTTTTATTTTTTTGCTATTCTAAGCCAGTTGCTTTTCTCTTTACCATAACTTACACTTACACCAAAGTCTGTCTCATTATCTGTAAGACTAATTTCTATTTATTTGTTTCTGTAGCTGTTTTTATACCAAATTCTACGTGGTTTGGCATATTGCCACAGAAGGAAAGTGTTGCACCGAGACTTGAAACCACAGAACCTCCTCATTAATGAAAAAGGAGAACTAAAGCTAGCCGATTTTGGTACGGAATGTATGAGATATTTATAAATAGTTCTAGGTGGTTAGAACAACCGTTGACACTGTAATTGTTTTTATATGAGTGTGGAAATTTTCTGTATAAGAAATTCTGAATAAGATATTTGACAAAAACTTTGGTAGGTGAGTTATGTTAGTAAATGCTAAAAGGCACCATTCTCAAGTGTGATCCCTAGACCCCGAAGGCCCTTTCAGGAGGTCTCCAAAAGTCTAATATGTTATCAAATTTATACTGAATGTTATTTGCCTTTTTCACTGTATTAATATTTGTATTGATGATCCAAAAGCAATAAGGGGTAATGTTACTAGTGCCTTGGTATAAATCAAGGCAGTGACACCAAACTGTACTTACCTGGTAGTAGTCATTGTATTCTTTTAGTAACAAATTAAAAATTCACTGTTATTAAGTGGTAAATTCTAGAAATTTCTATACTTTTACTTATTTAAACCTTTACCATTTGTTTGAAAGGTAGGTTGCTATTTGTATTTCCTTCCTTAAAAAGGAAATGGTCATGTGTTTAAACAAGAAAGTACAAGTTATTTGCATAGGCTTATATATATTACACAATCTCCTACACATGGTTTATTTTCCTCATAATGGTTATTACCCCCTCAGACTCTCTCCTCTTTTTGCCAAGCTGCATTCACTGTTCTTTATTCTATAATCCCAAAATGAATGGCAATGATAGAGAAATCCAGCTTGCCTATTAGAAATTCCATACAGGAATGGCAAGGGCCATCAAAAATTTACTTTTGGGAGTTCAAGGTTGGTGGGAAGAATACTATCAGTGCTTGAAATTTTGCTTCTAACTTCTACACAGCAAGCCAAGTAAATCTTATCTTCCACAAGCCAACAAGAAATTCTGATTTTTCCATAAGATAATATAATCAATTTTGTGTTTTGCTTTTAGTTATATATTATTGGTTGCATTAGTAATGCATATGTGTTGCACTGAAACTTGAAACCACAGACCTCCTCGTTAATGAAAAAGGAAAACCAATATTTTTTTTACTGGTTGCAAGTAGGGGAGGGTCAGGTAACTTTGAGTATTTTACTGTAAATTGTTTTTTATCCCTGTGAAAATTCTACTCTTTTTGCTGTAATTGGTGAAATTCAGGTTTAGTAAGTACTACTATAGACATTTTCATCTCTAATAGAAAATGGCTTATATAATAATACTGTATCACATGTAAGTACTTTGGTTTGGAAGAGATTATTATTTAATTTCATGCCAATGCTGAAATTCAGATTGTGAACCAGGACCCTGTGTGAACAAGCACCCTAGTTCAGAATTCTCTCAGGAGTAGGAGAGTAAGGTACTGAGGAAACTGTAACTGGCAGTTGTTTTGATGCCATAGGTTATAGAATAAGTCAACTTGTGGCCCTGTCCTTTGCCCCCATATAACCACTATTCATATCAGGAAGAGCGATCAAAAAGCTGCTCTCATCTTGCTAATTACCAAAATTGGTAGGAAAATAATTTGTTGAATTTATTTTTCCAAGTTAGGACGGTAGAATAAAACTTGTAATTAAATGAAATATTATCAACATTGTTCTAGTTACACCCTTTAGCCATCAAACAAAAATAGTATGAATGCTACCTATTATTTTAAATTCTGGTTTCATTGGAGTGACTTAATCCAGTTTATTAAAATATTATCATTTTATGACATTTAAAAGATGTAATATTTTAATCAGATATGTTATATATAACAGAAATCGCAGCCTGAAAAAGTAATTATTCCTTGTTTGAAATAAACTATATATTAAAATAAATTTATATTTCTTCAGACATCTTTTAAAGTTGCTTCTTCAGAATTTTGAGGCTTGGAGGTAGTAAAAATAACTCTCTTATGCCAGTGGCTCAAGAGGGAAAATTGTGAACTCACCCTTACTTCTAGATAATCAGTGAATTCCATATTAAATTGGCAAAGGAATGGTATGTGTTTTATATCATTTACAACAATTAATAATACCCTTTAAAGGCAGTGAGGTTTGTCTTATTTTAAAATTATCCATATAACGTAAAATTTAAAAAGAGTACAGAAAAGCAGTGTAATTTATTCTAAGGAACTTTCTCTAAATAGATTTTTGCAAGAAAATTGTCAATAAAACTCTACAGAATGGTGTCAGATGGGTACTAGACTTATCAGGGTGATCACTTCGTAAGTTATATAAATATCTAATCAGTATGTTGTACACATGAAGCTAATATATTGTTTGTCAACTGTAATTGAAAAGTAAAAAAATATATATTTAAAAAGTAGGTTTAGAGATTAAAAAAAGGTTTGGGACCAATAGCTTCTCTTTTTTTTTTTTTGGATAAAAATTGGTGTAGCAAATTAAAGTTGGAATCAGGTTAAAAGGTGACAAAAGACTATAGCTGTAAGAAATAAAATTGTTCATCTCAATGTCATTGGTCCATTTTGCATTAATTTAAGTTTAGCTAGGAAATAATTTTGGCATGATTCATGGATAACAGGAAAATATCTTAAGTTTAAATTAACCCAGACACTGTACCAGGTGCATTCATATGCATAAAAGTAAGCATAATACCTATTGTGGGATTACTATTACTTAGTTTAATTACGTAAGGATTTGCTGATCCCTTACACCAAGCACAGTTAAAAAAAAAATCATAAAACTAATTTTGTTAAGTTTTAAAAAGCTACAGAGTAGTCATCTCAGGCATCCTAGTGATTGGAGTCATGGTGAGGACATTGGCTGGGAAATTCATTACAGCTATTTCTTTTTTTCTTTCCCTTTGAAGGACTAGCCAGAGCCAAGTCAGTTCCCACAAAGACCTACTCAAATGAAGTTGTCACACTATGGTACCGGCCACCTGATGTGCTTCTCGGTTCCTCAGAGTACTCAACACAGATTGACATGTGGTAAATATATGTGGATGTTATTGCTATTTATAATTTTGAAAGAATGTAGCCATAAATACAGGGCATACTGATAGATATTTGACTTTTAAGGAGATATTAAAGAGCCATGAGATATAAGCAGTGACTACGATTTCTGGCACGTAAGAGCACCTAGGTTTAAATACCAATTCTGCCACTTATATCTGTATAATAACCTTATTCAGATTATAGACCTGTGCCTTAGTTTCCTCATTTAAGGAAATGGGAATAGTAACAATAATGACTTTAAATGACTGTTCTGTGCATAATATTAAGGCCAAATGAGCTAATACATATAAAGCACTTAGAAGAGTGTCTGGTACATAGTAATTTAAAACAAAATTATTGTTTTTATTGTCATTTAATAGTCACCAAAATCTACTTGCTTTAAGGTAATCTAAAAAGAATAAAATATTATAACCATCTTCCTCACACACCACTTTGATCATGACACCCCTTCATTCAAACACCTTTGCTCCTTCCCTATTCATTACCTTTAGAATAAGGTACAGTTCTTCACCCTGGTACTTAATAATGGTCTCTATAAAATGTCTCTAAGCTGCCTTTTCCAACTTACTTCAGAGGATCCCTATACACAGATGTTCCCTTTTAGCTAAATGGGCTACTCATTATATTTCAAACATAACCTGGGCTTTCCCACTTTTGCTGTGCTCACACCAGTCCATCCATCTGGAATGCCTGTTCTTTCTCTAATGGGCCTGTACCTAGGAACTTTCAAAACACAATTTTTCATAAATCCTTCTTGAATACAACCTAGCCTCCGGTGGCAATTTCTTCCTCTGAAATGCAGTTGCATTTCATTGCCTATACCCTTCATGTAGTGATAAATCATATACTTCCTTCTGTTGTCCTGGGTTGAACAATTATATAATTTTGTTTTGTATAACAGTTTTCTTTTTTTAAACTTATTTTCTAAATTGTGGTAAATAAAATTTACCATTTTAATCCATTTTAAATGTACAGTTCTCTGTGATTAAGGACATTCACATTGTTGTACAACCATTACCACCATCCATTTCCAGAATTTTTTTCATCTTGCAAAACTGAAACACTATACCCATTAACTCCCTATATCCTCCTCCCACTGTACCCATTAAACAGCTCCCTATATCCTCCTCCCTTCGGCCCCTGGCAACCATCATTCCACTTTCTGTCTCTGAATTTGACTTTTCTAAGTACTTCATATCAATGGAATTATGTAGTCTTTTTGTGACGGACCTATTTCACTTAGCATAAGTGTCTTCAAAATTCACCCACGTTGTAGATATTTGACTTTTAAGACTGAATAATCATTGCATAGGTGTGCAACATTTTATTTATCCATTCATCTGTCAGTGGACACGGGCATTGTTTTCTCCTTTTGGCTATTGTGAATAATGTTGCTATGGATATGGGTGTACAAATACCTCTTTGAGGCTTGCTTTCGGTTCTTTTGGGTATATACTTAGGAGTGGAATTGCTGGATCATATGGTAATTCTATTTTAAAAGTTTCTGAGGAACTACCATATTTTTTCCATCATGGTACCATCATTTTCTTTCCATATAACATTTTAATATATAAAATTAAATGTTATATACAGTTCTAGATTGTGATTCCTTAAATGGGAAGGCTGTAGTCACACAAATTGTAGAAGAGAGTATCTATTCATTTAGCCTCCATCCATTTCTCTTCCTTCTCTTACACACACACATACTCAAACACTCTCTATCCTGCACCTACCTGTTCTATCTCTGCTTTCTGCATAAAAACATCTTGAATCATTTGCTTCTTCCTACCACTGCTACCCACTACCTAACACATAGTAAGCATTAAGTCACTCTTAGCTATTGTTACTGTTACTCTTCAAGGATCATGCAGAGGATAGCTGGATATTTGATGTGTGAAAAATGGATATAGCAATATGGAAATTGAGACAAATAGGATAAATGTTAATATCTCTGCAGGAGGTTTTCTAAAAGCAGACTATTACAAAATTCTCCTGAGAGGCCATCTTAAGAAAAAGATTTTTGTGTGTCATAATATGTAAGTGGGTTACTCATCATTTTTTATGATATATTTTAAAGGGGTGTTGGTTGCATTTTCTTTGAAATGGCTTCTGGAAGACCTCTGTTTCCAGGATCAACTGTGGAAGATGAACTGCACTTAATTTTCCGACTGCTAGGTAACAAGAAATCTTTTAAAGACTATTTAAAAATTTGATACTGAGACTAACATAAAGAGCTATTTGTTATATGAATTATAAATTAAATAATTATAAATACAAATCCTTCTAGGTAACGTTTTACTTACTGAATTCCACCTTTGTGGAAGAACAGAGAAGAGAAATATTGAAAATTGACCTTTACCGTATTACTAGGAAATATTTCTAGCTTAGGTGTCATTTAGGCATCATAATTTTTATGGCATCATTGCATATTCCTAAAAAAAGACCATATGTTTACTATTTTTGTCATTTCTGTTTCAGTTGAAAGTCAGATCATCTACTAAATATAAATTGTTCTTTAAAACACTTTCTTAGCTCTGCCTCGTTATACATATTTGCATATATATAAGTTTTTACATATTTATATAAATTTTTACATATTTATATGTATATAATTTTTTTTAACTTAGGGACTCCATCTCAGGAAACTTGGCCAGGTGTTTCTTCAAATGATGAGTTCAAGAACTACAACTTCCCAAAATATAAACCACAACCTCTAATTAACCATGCACCCAGGTATTTTTTTTATTTTCTCTAAGTAAAAGGGGGAATATGTACTTGATTCTTTTTACTCTCATGAAGCATTATTCACAGTAAGGATTCAATATTTAATACACATACACAATTCTTAAATATTTTAGTAACTAATTTAATTGAGCCTTCCTTCCTGTGTCAGATTAATTTTATAATTCAGTGACCAAGGATCACCAAATTATGTGACCACAGAATTGAGCTGTATACAAAGTGAACATAGAACGTATGTATTAGAATTCTAGAGTATATATAGATGTTCCCTTTACCAGAAAGAAGGCATTAATTCCTTATTCAATGCCATGATGAAATTTCTGCTTCGCTTTCTACAGAATCAGTCTCTACTTTTTTGTTTGTTTTGTTAATTCTCACCTAAGAGTATTTTTTCCATTGATTTTTAGAGAGAGTGGAAGGGAGAGGGAGAGACAGAGAAACAGCGATGTGAGAGAGGCACATCAATTAGTTGCCTCCTGCACACGCCCTGACCGGGGCTGGGAATCGAGCCTGCAACCAGGGAGTTTGTATGCTTTTGACCAGAATTGAGCCTGAGACCCTTCGGTCCGTGGGCCAATGCTCTAACCACTTACCACCCGGCTAGGGCTATATTTACTTTTTTTAAAACCTAAGATAGTGTTATAAGTAAAATCTTGACACTGACAAAAGGTGACTCAGCATTATTTTGGTCAAAGTTAATCACATAATAATTTGTATTTGAAGAATATAAACTCTGACCTCTCATATCCTCAATTTGGCCATTCAATTAGTTTCTTCTGAGACCTACCCCTAGACCCATCTGACTCCCAGTAAAATTTGACTTGCAGAATGTATTACATTTTAGTTAGTAACGCAGAATAATATCTGTGACTGTATTTTTTCATCTTTCCTTAAAAAAATATAAAAAGGGCACCAAGATACCAAATAAGGCCAATGTCTGTTTTACTCAAACGTTATTCACATTGCTCACAACATAACACACTTGATCTAGTTTAATTTATTCTGTGGCTATGGAAGAATAGCAATGCAGTTCTCATACCAAAAATATCTTTAAAGTGTTTATGTGAGTTGATGTTCTTATTGTTACTGTAGTAACTAATAACATTCTAAGTATTCCTGCTTAGGAAGAATCATATTATGTGCTGGACTTTGTGTATGTGTCTTTCCCAAGTAGCGTAAATCCTATTTTATGTATCTATTGCTTGCTATTGTAATATCCAGTGTAGAAGGTTAAAGCTCTTCTTTAAAGCAGATTCTCCATGATCTTAGCACTGAGTTTGTCTGTGTCCAAGAAGCTCTATGTATTTGTCAGAATGGCAAACTACAGAGGATTAAGAGTCTGGCAAATGTCTAGGCCACAGCATCCACAATACTCACTAGGAGCCCTCAGGTGGGAAAATATTCTTTATCCATAATTGTGCTTTCAATTTGCAAGTGAAAGGCAGCAAGAGAGAACTTGTGGTTTCTGATCAGGAGATTATCCCGTTAAGATAATCCCTAAATCCTCTACTCCCTATTATATTAAATTCATCGCTATAATTATGTCTTTATCAACTGTATCATTCATTGGTTTTGTAGCCCTGTAAATTAAGTTTTATGAAGTTATTGAGACATACTTAAATTGCACTTTATAGTTCCTAGTGCCCCATGCTCAGCAGACTACCTGTTTATCTTGACCACAGTGATACATAGTGGGATCACTTTTCTCCTTGTTTTCACCTATATAATAGGAAAATGATGCTTTTGTACTCTTGCCTTCAGTGGAACACTGAAAATTGATGCAATTTACTTAAGCTTTCCTGATAAATAGTGGTTACTTTGGTTTGAGACAGAATGGTGATTTTTAAAAATATTCTCTACTTTTGCCTTAGCCAGTTTGGCTCAGTGGGTAGAGCATCAGCACACGGACTGGAGGGTCCCAGGTTTGATTCCAGTCAAGGGCACATACCTTGGTTGCAGGCTTGATCACCAGCCCTGGTTGGGGCATGTGCTGGAGGCAACCATTCGATGTATGTCTCTCACATCGATGTTTCTCTCTGTCTGTCCCCCTCCCTTCCCCTCTCTCTAAAAATCAATGGAAAAATATCCGTGGGTGAAGATTAACAAAACCAGAGAAAATTCTATAGTTTTTAATAATCTAATTTGTTTTTGAATATTGGAAATTTGAATTTGCGCCCGGTTATTTATGGTTTCTTCTTAAATAAGTGGTGAGATTAGTCTTTTGAGGATAAGACAGCTTTGGTCTATTTGAAAGAACAAGAGTGGCTATTTTAGAGCACTAGGTTTCACAGATTAAAACATTTGGAAAGTAGTTTTGTTTGAAAAGTTGCTATACGCTAAGATAAAAGAATAAACTGCCACTTGTTTTTTGCTGTTTCTAGGTTAGACTCTGAAGGAATCGAATTGATAACAAAATTTCTTCAGGTAAGTTACATGTTATGTTGTAATTGTTAAATGGCTCAACTTCTCTGAGACTCAGTTTCTTCATCTGTAGAATGGGATCAATAATACCTCCTTCAAAAATTTGTCATGACAATTAAATAATATTATTGTAGTATCTAGCATGCTTAAGGTATATGCTAAAGTAAAAATATTATGGTCTCTCATAATGTGTTTGGTGAGTCTCTCATTGTGACCTTGAATAGTCTGAGGCAGTTAGCTGCTGTCATCTATCAACTATGTCACGGCCATGTTCTCTGCAATTCGTGTTTTCTTATGTTCTCTTTGTCTTCCTTATACTTAATTTCTGTACAAGGTGCTGCACCTCCACATAGCATTCATATCATCATTCAAAGCAGGGAGAAGAGAGAGTATGATGCTTGCGTCAGCCACATTAGCCCTTTTGTGTTTGAAAAGTCAAAGCTTTTCCAGAAATCCCTGTAAGGTTTTTTTCAAAACTAACTCTTGTTGGCCAGAACATTAATTGTAAGAGAGTCTGGGAATTGAGGAGCAGAATTATCATAATTAGCCCAAACTAGGACAGTCATGATTCATGATCCATCTGTTGGAGTTGAAGCAATGGACACCTGAAATAAATCTAGGTTATCTATCAAGGGAAAGGGGGAAATGGGTATTGAATAGGTAATTTAATAATGTCTGTCATAGAGATATATTTTCAATGATCCTTTGGTGTTCATGAAGAAAAGTAACACCAAAATTCAAGTATTTTAATTTTTCATCTCTTCAAACAATACGGGGAATCTAAATTTTTAGGTAAGCTCCAACTTTACCTTAGAAATTTGGGGCTGAGATATAGTCACTAATAACTCAAATTAGAGCATATCTGAGGCACCTCCAAATTGATTCTTTGAAAATAGTGATTGTATCAAGTAATCAAAGTAAAGTAGTGTTAACTTCCCTCCAGTAACAGTATTTAGAGAAAAAGTTAATGAAGCAATTCTTTGCTTTTTCACAGTATGAATCTAAGAAAAGAGTTCCAGCAGAAGAAGCCATGAAACATGTGTACTTTCGAAGTCTGGGACCAAGGATACATGCCTTACCTGAAAGTAAGAGAAATTTTAGTGTTCTCCTCCTTCCCCCACACCTTCTTTCTTTTCGTTTGTCCAGGGTAGGAGACTGAGGTGAATTAGGGGATTAGGAAGAGATTGCTGTTGGTTTTTTTGTTTTGTTTTTATTTATCCTCACCCAAGGATATGTTTTTATTGATTTGAGAGAGAGAAACATCAATGTGAGAGAGAGACATTGATCAGTTGTCTTCTGTACAAGCCACAACTGAGGATCAAACCCGCATCCTGGGTACATGCCCTGACCGGGAATGGAACTTACAACCCTTTGGTGCACGGGATGATGCTCCAGCCAACTGAGTCACCCAGCCAGGGCAAGATTGCTGTTGGTTTTTAAGCCTAAAATTCTAGTCTTCTTGTAATTAGATCAGAATTTCTTTATGTATTGGTTGCCTGTGTTTTAATTTATTTAACACTGAGCACATTGCCACTATTCTGTAAGAAATCAATAGTACTTAGGCAAGAGTAATTAATCTTATTGGACTTAAGTTGGAAATGCCATCTGATGATAGACATTGTCATTAGTCCCAATCTGTATTGCTTTGGTTCAGAGTTGTTAAAAAAAAATGGATTTCAGGCAAAAAAACAACAACAATGAAACACAACCAAAACATAAGATTGTTTTCTTGTGAAAGTAGAGTTCCTTTTTAAGACATAAAGATGATTTTCCTTTACTATTGCCCTGACAGTAGTGAGCCTACTGTTAGTTACTAAACCAGCCCATTTCTTGTGCCTGAGGTAACTGCTTGATTCTACTCATAACATTCTTTTTTTTAATTACCTCAATATTTTACTTTAAAATTAAGTAAGGTGACTGGGAAATTAGAATATTTGGGAACTGAGCTTCTAAAATCTTATATTATTTCTCATTTACTAGACAATATTGATTCATCAAAGTTTGCTTATTGGAATCAAGACTTTCCACTTAGAATTTACAATATTGTTTTTAATGAAAGATTATCTCTCTGGCAGAGACTGAAAATGAGGAAGGTGAATTACAGGTGTTTTTAAGATGATACTTACATTTCATTATTAATATCAAATTTCATAGTTTAAGGTAGGCAGTTATGTACAAACCTAATCCTTGTTCTTATCTAAAAAAATCTGAAGACAGTTTGAGGACCTGATACCTTCATGCCATCATAGGAGGGAGGAAAAGGGCAGAGAGAGGAAAAGCAATACATTTTGATTAGGTCTCCCAACTCCAGTAGATCCTAGAAATATCAATGTATAGTCTCCTTAGAGAACTACATACTTGAAGCATGATTTAAAGCAGAAATGGGGGGTGGGGTCCTAAAGAGAGATTATTTTTTGGTTTTCTTAAAACATTGGGGCAAAAGGGAAAATATTTCAGCAGGGCTATAACCTTGTAAATGTAGTATAAATGTTTCATGTTGAATCAATATTCATTTTTAAACATTTGTCTATAGTTGGTTTATATTTGTTTTAATACTGTTAGACCTCACCTGATAATTCCTGTCTGTGTATTTTAGGTGTATCAATATTCAGTTTGAAAGAGATTCAGTTGCAAAAGGACCCAGGTTTTCGAAATTCTTCTTATCCAGAGACAGGTGTGTTTGTCATAAACCATTTCACGTGTCGATCATGAAATTATGCATGGAACCAACTTTTTGGTTTATAAGTTGATCAGTAAAATTATTGATGTAAAAACCAATGTACAGTGCATTCCACAACTGTGTATGTTTAGCATTGCATATTCTCAGTAATTCTTCAGAGAGAAATCTAACTCAGTCAAGTCAGGGATCCTGAAAGCTGCAGATGGCACAGAAACCTTTTACAAGTGGCCTGGCTTGATCATTGCACATGCCATCCTGGTACCTGAGGCAGAAGACACATCTTGTGCTTCCCTAGTCATCAGGTTCATCACTTCGAAGCATAGAAGCTGTAGACTGACCCCATCGACAAAGGGGTCATTTAAGACACAGTATTGATCACTCTTACCGTGGAAAATTAGCTTTGCTGGTGGGAACATTAGCATCCTAGAGTCACCAAATACTGTATGTGGGATAAAATTGAACCTCGAACTGCCTCATAAAATGACTTTATATTTTAGGACATGGGAAGAACAGAAGACAGAGCATGCTCTTTTAAGTCTGATAACATGGTTTCAAGCCCAGCCCCCAGCCTTTCTTATCAATCAAGGACTCAGATCTGAAGGCAATTATTTCTTTTGGTGGACTTGGAATCTCCGTTTGTCTACACTGTCCTCTTCACAGTGGAGTCTTTTTATTTCAGACCTACAGATTGTTTTTATATTTGTTGTCACAGTGTGACAATTTTTTTGTACAGTTGGTTTTAAGGTCTTCTCTGCCATTAGAGCCAGTAGGTTACAGCTATTGATGTAACTGTAGCTGCAATTTTTGTGCAGGACTGAAACACAGTGCATTATTTATTGCGGAATCATTGCTGCTAAATAACTACTGTCTGTTTATTTAACACAACAGTTGAATGCCTGAAGAAGTTGCAGTGGCTTTATTATGTGAATGCATCTGTTTCTCCTCATGAATTGTTTTACTGCTGCATTTTTGTTTGTTTTTAAAATTAAACTGCGGTGTTTTCTGGAATGTAAATTCAGCTTTGCTTAACAGTAAAATAAGTGAGCCATCTTGAACACTCTAAGTTCATGCTATATAATCTATATAATTTTTTTTATTGAACATTGGCAAATAGAGTAGCTAAGAAATTGATAAGCACGTTATGTTTAGGAAAACGCAATGCAGAAGTTGATTCAAGCAAGTGAACACCTGACATTTTGGGGATCTCACATTAGATACCAGAAAATTAAAGCACCAAAATTATTTATTTTTACCTTTCCTCATTTTAGAAATATTTACTGCATATTATTGGATATTTTTTACTAATACACTTATCTATTTTACATCGTGCTTTAATTTAGTTCAGACGAAACCATACAAGTCCAAACATGAGAGGTCTTATTTGTTTTAAATATAATTCTTTTATTAGAAAGGATGATATATCATTGAGGAACAATTTATTTCGTTTGGGGTTGTCTGTATGTGTGTATTTTAATAACATTCAATTGGAATCAGCTGAAAGCTGTAATATGTCTTTGAAATGAGCCATGATAAATACAAATGAGAGAAGAGAGAGCTTAGAGGATTGTTTTAAAGCATTTTAGATATTATCTGTTTACCAGATACAAAATTACAATTTTAATTATGCATCTCTTTGAACATCATAAACACACCTTGGTGTTAGTAATAATGTTTTAAGCATTTGTGTTAACTTTTAGGACTATTTGTTTAGTGCATCTTACAAACTACAAATCTTAATTGGTATATTTTGAGGTGGTCATGTAAATTTTTGGCTTATATATCATGAAAATAGTCATAACTTAATTTTCTTCCTGACATTCATTCACTGTAAAACATTCAGGGGTCCTACCATTTCTGTTCAGGAAATCTTGTAGTTTATTGTTATTTAACAGTATTAAGTGAATTTTTGTATATTTCATTTTAACTTTATTTGTGAATAGTGATTGTGGCATGCTTAGGGTGTTATTTTAATATTTCATGATAGTGAAATTTTAATTTTTTAAAAAAAATTTCTGGAAGAAACAGATTTATGTGTAATGGTGAATATTGGACCACTACTGCTTTTCACTTTTGTAAATAAGTTTTATGTTAAACCCTGTAGCCTAACAAACTGCTGTTATTTCTAACTGACAGACATGTATTAGAAGGTTATAAATATTATGTGAAATTCCTCCCTTTTGTTTTGAAATTTATAATAACAAAATATTCATGTTGTTAAGATGTGGTTTTGTTGTCACAGTTCTTTCTGGGGGAAAAAGGCTGTGGTGTAGGATGGGATCACTTTTTTTTATGGGACTCATTGATTCTTGCATATAAAATGTGAAGAAATATAACCCAGTAGTTATGTAAAATTATTCTTCCTAGGAAGTCTTAGGAATGTTTATTTTATTAAGGAATTTTGGTGGGATTTTTTGTTTGCATATTTGTTTTGTATTTTGGGGAGTTGTTGTGTGTTGTTTTTTTTTATACTTGAGTACCATTCAGATCCTAGAAACTCTTCAATGAAGAGAATTGAAATTCAGAAATTTTTTTGAAATTTTTATTGAATTTATTGGGGTGACATCCTATATAATAAAAGGGTAATATGCAAATAGACTGAACGGTAGAACAACTGAACAACCAACCAAAGCGTAATATGCTAATGATATGCTAAGGCTGCTCAACCTCTCACTATGACATGCACTGACCACCAGGGGGCAGACAGTCGACCAGTCGCTATGACATGTACTGACCATCGGGGCAGATGCTCCAACTGGTAGGTTAGCTTGCTGCTGGGGTCCGGCCAATTGGGACTGAGTGAGATGGGCCGGACACACCCTGGAGCCCTCCCGCAGTCCCTCCCTGGCTCGATTGTGACCTGGTGGGGTTCCTCAGCCTGGCCTGTGCCCTCTCGCAATCTGGGACCCCTTGGGGGATGTCAGAGATCTGGTTTCAGCCCGATCCCGCAGGCCACTCCCCTTAGGAGGGCGCCAGATGCAGGGCAGATCCTAGAAACTCTTCAATGAAGAGAATTGAAATTCAGAAATTTTTTTGAAATTTTTATTGAATTTATTGGGGTGACATCCTATATAATAAAAGGGTAATATGCAAATAGACTGAACGGTAGAACAACTGAACAACCAACCAAAGCGTAATATGCTAATGATATGCTAAGGCTGCTCAACCTCTCACTATGACATGCACTGACCACCAGGGGGCAGACAGTCGACCAGTCGCTATGACATGTACTGACCATCGGGGCAGATGCTCCAACTGGTAGGTTAGCTTGCTGCTGGGGTCCGGCCAATTGGGACTGAGTGAGATGGGCCGGACACACCCTGGAGCCCTCCCGCAGTCCCTCCCTGGCTCGATTGTGACCTGGTGGGGTTCCTCAGCCTGGCCTGTGCCCTCTCGCAATCTGGGACCCCTTGGGGGATGTCAGAGATCTGGTTTCAGCCCGATCCCGCAGGCCACTCCCCTTAGGAGGGCGCCAGATGCAGGGCTCATGGCTGGTGAGCACTGCTGTAGCAGCGCAAGCCTCTCCCGATCAGGACTGATTGGGTGCGAGCCCACGGCAGGCACAGTGGGGCCAGGATGAGCGGGAGTGGCAGGTAGGAGCTGCAGGCAGCATTGGACTGCAGGTTTCAGCCTGATCCCTGCAGGCCACCCAGAGGGAACCCACCGGTGCACGAATTCATGCACCGGGCTTCTAGTTGGTTAATAAAATTATATAGGTTTCAAGTGTACAGTCCTAAAAATTTTTATCTGTATATTGTATTGTGTGTTCACCACCCAAATTGTTGTGAGGTTTTTTTGTTTGTTTAATCCCTTCACCTTTTTCACCCAGTCTCCCAACCTCCCCCCTCCTCCATCCCCTCTGACACTTGTCAGTCTGTTCTCTGTATTTATGAGTCTGTTTCTATTTTAATTTATTTTGTTCATTATATTTCACATGTAAGTGAAATCATAAGGTATTTGTTTTTCTCTGACTGGCTTACTTCACTTAGCATAATGCTCTCCAGGTCCCTGCATGCTGTTGGAAAAGGTAAGATTTTCTTCTTTTTTACAGTTGAATAGTATTCTATTTTGTAAATGTACTAGTTTTTTTATCCACTCATCTACTGATGGGTACTTGGGCTGCTTCCAAATCTTGGCTATTGTAAATAACACTGCAATGAACATAAAGATGCATATATTCTTTCGAATTAGTGTTTTGGGTTTCTTCAGATATAGTTCCAGAAATTGCTGGGTCATAAGGCAGTTCCTTTATTAATTTTTTGGAAACTCAGAAATTTTGAATCTTGAACACTTACGATTTGTCTTAAGTTGACAAGGTTCTTAAAGATGAAATAGGATGACTTGTTTTTCTTCCAAGTGATGTTGTTTTCTGGAATATAAACTCATTGAATTTGTCACTTTATATGGAAGTAGCTGGATTTTTATTGGTGCTTTATCAGGTGATGTTTAGAGTCTTGTTAACATGCTATAATTATTATCTTTTGGATTTAAGACAATTTATGAAGGTTTTTTTAATGTTTTTGTTTACTATCTTTTTAATAGTGGTAAAATCCATATAACAAAAAAGTTGCCATTTTTTACTCATTGTAAATATGCAGTTCAATGGCATTAGATTCACAATATTGTACAGCAATTACCACTATTTCCAAAATTTTCATCACTCCAAACAAAAGCTCTGTACCCATTAAATAAGCCCTCATTTTTCCCATACCCCAAGTCCCTAGTAACCTCAAATATACTTTTTGTTAATGAATTTGCATATTCTAGATATTTCATAAAAGTGGAATCATATTGTATTTATCCTTTTGTGTCTGACCTGTTTCACTTAGCATAATGTTTTCAAGGTTTAATGATGTAGCATGTCAGAAATTCTTTTTTACATGGCTGAATAATATTCTGATACGAATATACGATGTTTTGTTTATCCATTCATCTGTTGATGGACCTTGGGTTTTTCTCTCCTTTTGATTACTGTGAATAATGCTGCTGTGGACATTGGAAACTTTTGTTGAGTCCTTGTTTACCAAATTCTTTGAGTTTATATACTTAGGATTGGAATTGTTTGGTTACTTAGTAACTCTATGTTTAACTTTTTGAGGAACTGCCAAACTGTTTTCCAGAGCAACTACACTATATTACATTCCCAATGGTAATGTGAGAGTTCCAATTTCTCCTCATCAATCGCCAACACTTGTTGTTGTTGTTGTTGTTGTTATTGTACTAGAGACCTGGTGCACAAATTCATGCGCAGGTGGGGTCCTTTGGCCTGGCCAGTGATTGGGCTGGTCAGGGCCGTCTCATGGGAGGTTGGCTGTGGGAGCGCACTGACCACCAGGGGGCAGCTCCTACGTTGAGTGTCTGCCCCCTGGTGCTCAGTGTGCATCATAGCTACTGGCCGGTCATCTAGTCATAATGGTCGCTTAGGCTTTTATATATATAGATTCATTCTAATGGGAACTTGTGGTTTTTTCATTTCCCTAGTAACTATTGATGTTGAGCATCTTTTCATCTGTCATTTGTATATCTGCTTTGGAGAAAAATGTGAATTCAAGTCCATTGCCCATTTTTAAATTGTGTCACCTTTTTGTTGTTGAGTTGTAGTTTTTTTTGTATATTCTACATATTAGACTCTTATGAGGTATATGATTTGCAGTTTCTTCCAGTCTGTGGATTGTCTTTCACTTTCTTAATGGTGTCATTTTGGTGTGCAAAAGTTTTAATCCTAATGAAGTCCAGTGTATCTATTTTTCTTTTGTTGCCTCTGCGTTTGGTGGCATATTTGTGAAACTATTGCCAAATCCAAGGTCATGAATATTTTCCTGTTTAAGGTTTTTATACTGTTACTGCTTACATTTAGAGCCCTAATCCATTTTTAATTAATTTTGGTATATGGTGTCAAGTAGGCCCAACTTATTCTTCTGCATGTGAATATCTAGTTTTCCCAGCACTATTTGTTGAAAAGACTATTCTTTTCTCTCTGGTCTTGGCACTCTTGTTGAAAATCAATTGACCATAGATGTGAGGGCTTATTTTGGCTTTCTTTATTCTATTCTGTTGGTCTAAATCTCTGTCCTTTGCCTGTACAATGTTTTGATTACTTGTAATTTTGTAAGTTTTGAAATCAAGAAGTGTGGGTTGTTTTTGTTCATATAAGTATTGTTTTGACTCTTGAGGTCCCTTAAAATTCTATATAAATTTTAGGATGAAATTGTTTTATTCTGGGAAAAGAAAATGTCATTGGGATTGTAATAGGAATTGCATTGAATCTGTAGGTCCCCACTTTGGATCTTAACAATGTTGTCTTCTAATACATGAACATAGGATGTCTTTAATTTCTTGTAGCAATGTTTCATAGTTTTCAGTGTACAAGTCTTGTGTCGTCTTGATTAAATTTATTCATTATTATATTTGACTAGAGGCCCGGTGCATGAAATTCGTGCACGGGTGGGGGGGTCCCTCAGCCCGGTCTGCACCCTTACGCAATTCGAGACCGCTGGCTCCTAACCGCTCACCTGCCTGCCGGCCTGATCACCCCTAAACCCTCTGCCTGCTGGCCTGGTTGCCCCTAACTGCCCTCCCCTGCTGGCCTGATCGCCCTAACTGCCCTCCCCTGCCAGCCTGATCACCCCTAACTGCCCTCCCCCGCCAGCCTGATCTCCCCTAACTGTTCTCCCCTGCCGGCTTGATCACCCCTAACCACCTCTGCCTCAGCCCCCGCCACCATGGCTTTGTCTGGAAGGAAGGCAGGACGACCGGAAGATGTCCAGTCGACCCTGGTCTAATTAGCACATTACCCTTTTATTAGTATAGACTAGAGGCCCGCTGCATGAAATATGTGCACTGGGCGGAGGGCCCTCAGCCCAGCCTGCACCCTCTCCAATCTGGGATGTCCAACTTCCAGTTTAGGCCTGATCCCACAGGAATCCTTCTTACATTCCAGGACTGCTGGCTCCCAACTGCTCGCCTGCCTGCTGCTGGCCTGGTAGCCCCTAACTGCCCTCCCCTGCTGGCCTGGTAGCCCCTAACTGCCCTCCCCTGCTGGCCTGGTAGCCCCTAACTGCCCTCCCCTGCTGGCCTGGTAGCCCCTAACTGCCCTCCCCTGCTGGCCTGGTAGCCCCTAACTGCCCTCCCCTGCTGGCCTGGTAGCCCCTAACTGCCCTCCCCTGCTGGCCTGGTAGCCCCTAACTGCCCTCCCCTGCTGGCCTGATCGCCCACAACTGCCCTCCCCTGCCGGCCATCTTGTGGCAGCCATCTTGTGTGAGGGTGTGACAGTCAATTTGCATATTTCCTCTTTATTATATAGGATATTGTAGCTAGAATGGTTTTCTTAAATTTTCCAGGTTTTTTGTTGCTAGTATGTAGAAATACAAATTATTTTTACATGTTGATTTTGTATCCTACAATTTTGCTCAGTTTATCAGCTCTAACTTTTCTTTGGTAGATTCTTTAGGGTTTTTCACATATAAGATATCTATAAATAGTTTTATTTCTTCCTTTCTCATTTGGATGTTTTTTTGTTTTTTCTTTCTCTCCCCTCTTCCTCCCTTCAGGCTAGGACTTGCAGTACTGTGTTGAATAGAAACAGCAACAGAGGATATCCTTATCTTGTTCCTAATATTAGGGGAAAAGATTTCAGTCTTTAACCATTGAGTATGATACAAGTTGTAGCTACAAGAATAAAGGGTAATTTTTCCCCCTCCTCCATCTCAATATAGAACAGTTGCTAGAACTTAAGATTTTAAAGATCAGGGGACATTTTTTAAACCCATTTCCTTCTCTCCAATTCATTTTCAATAATTTTGTTTCCTTAAGTATCTGTTCAAAGCAGATTACATATACATAGCATGTTTTGATAATATACCATATTTAAGTCTAGATGACAACTCATTTTCTAAAGTGTACTCATGGAAAAGTGAAATTTGGATTATCCCAAATAAATGGAAATAAACTGACCCACTTGCCTTTTATCACAAAGTATTTATTGAACAAAAATAATATAACAGTAAAAATGATACATATATGAAAGGGAATGAAGATTTGCAGTCAGAGAAATGATGTATACAAAGAGACCAATGTTTAGATTATAGTTCTATAAAACTTGAGCCTTAGCAATTTAACACTGATCAAGCAGACATATAAAAAGAAAAAATTTAATATGTTCTGTGAAACCTATTGTCTAAAATAGTTGATTAAAAAAAACAAACCACACACATACACACACATGTAGAATGAGGCAGAGCTTTAAGGGTTATACTTCAATACCTCTAGTTCTCTATTTGTGTTATAGTGAGTTTTTGAATTACGGTATTTTCCCATTTCCAATAAATGAAGCTAGGTTGTATGTTATAGTATTTGGAGGAAGGGAATACAAGAATCAGAGATAGTCATTTGAATTTTCCAGTCAGTATTTACATTTAAAAATATTTTAGTTGTGATATTTGTACATAGGACTTCCTTTTTAATTAGTTTCTCTAAGACTCTTGCATTTGGAGTGCATCCTTCTCTTATCTGACAGTTTTTTAATGCTGTTTTTTTTTTGCCTAACATATAGTTTTGGATTGGTAGTTACAGCTGAGATGGGGAAGCAGAACTGGACTGGGCACTGGGCACTGTTACCTCCGATGAGCTATGTGGCCTTAGGCAGCTTCTCCTGTGCAACTGTCCGCATCTGGAAACCTGGGTAGGACGCATTCTCAGTAAATATCAGCTGGACCAGCTATTTTGACAGAATTATCCTTAGCCCATGACAGTAGTGTCTGTTTGTGGATTCTGGAATCAACCCCATTATTTTATTTTCAAAGATGCATATTGGAATGTTTGGGGTTTTCCTCCAAATAAGGGCATACATCCCTCACATAGAGATGCTCAATTCCAATTGAAAATCTCAACATTTATATCATAACAGAATTTTAGATATTTTTGAAAATCCAAGGAATGTGTTTTTACAAGCTTTGTTTTATTTATCCCTGCTATTTAATGCCTGGTTTGGAGCAGTTAATTATTTAGACACATGTTAAATTGGTTTCTGTTACTTATAGTTAAGGATGATAATTAATCTGATCTTGAATTGCAAGCACTGTGCACTTTCCAGTTCTCTTACCATTAGAACTTTCATAATGTACAGAAAGATGCCTTAGATGGGTGCCTGCTGATTTTTTGAAGGAACAGAAAATACATTCCTATTGTCCCTGCTCTCAACTCCACTACACAAAAGAATTACTGTTTAGTGTTCCACATTGTTACATAATCAATTCAACATTGATGAGGTTCCTGAAGAATCTTTTATTTATTGCATCAGGTTTCCTTCATTCTCACCCTAAATTTAGCAATAACCTCTCAGGTTTCCACAAGCAAGGCTATACCCATACACATGAAGATACCTGGTATTACAAGATTGTTTCTTCATTGTTTGTTTTCATCACGAGTCTGTGAGCCTCTTTCAAAGGATAGGCTTTTTAAATGTTAATAGTTCAGGGGGTTTAGAGAAACCTTACCTCATAATGATATAGGAAATGTATTGGAGGGGTGTGATTCTTTATGGAAAACGGGGAGAACCAGGGCTAATTTCTTGAACTAAGAATATGCTAACCTCAGAAATACTCCGGGGGGGGGGGGGTATGGATAGAATAAACTTGTAGCTTTTCCATCAGGTGGTTTTGTTTGGGAGGAGTCTAAAAGATTGTAAACAGCTGGTAAACAGCTGGGAGGCTAGCCTTTCAAAGTTCCTTTCTTTAAAAATGCACTTTCGAACATTTTCTTTCATGAATGTTTATTGTCTAAATATGGCTTAGTTTTTTCTTATAAAAACATTACTTGGACATTACATTTATTGAATTTCAGTTCAAAAGAGGCTCTAAGGCAATTCTTATAATTGAAAGCAAAAGAGAAAAAGTAACATGAATATGCTTTCATATTGCCTACTTGTGAAAAATAATGAAATTCTACTAGAGAGCTGTTTGATACTAATCTTTGTCTTTCAAACATTTTCTCTAAAAAATATATAAATCATTTACATTAAACTAAATGCAAGGGAAGGCACAGCTGGTTATAGTGTATAAGCAGTTCAGCATATGCAGAATTAAAGCGAAAAAGCTTCACATCCTTATTAGTTACACTGAAAGCCATTAAGAAAAGTTCTTCACTGTCAACAGTGTTCAATACTTAAGAGCTAAGAGGATATAAAAACAAAAACATTAAAATTCACTTAATGCAAAACAGATTTTCATATATACTTGAATATAAAAAAAAAGTTTTAAAAATGCTAACATATATCTAGACCATCCATGTTATGAAAAGTGCAAACCAAATTAACAGGGTTTCACAAAGTCCTTCTCATGACACAGGTAAACTAGCCCATGGGGACAAATTTGCTTCATCAGTGAATGAGTCTTTCATTGTGGCCAGATGTCATCAGGACTTCTGAGAGGTCGAAGAAAGCAGTACTGGAGAAGCAGCTCTGTCCAGGCTGGGGATTGGCACTGGCATGTGGCCATTGAGCAGTGTTGGGAACTGGTGGGGACAAAAGATTTTTCAACAATTACAAATCTATTGGGAAGAACTTGAGTTCTTTACATTCCTAGATAGACTGTAGTGGCTCAGTTCTGTCATCATCACTGTGATAAAAGTAAGTTGCAAATGAGTAATTGGAAGAGGACAATGAGATCAGGATTATGTACAGCAAACAGAAGGGCACAGAAAATTATTTTTTCATAGTAGCCTAGGTATATAAAATATGTACTTCATTTGTTGAAGTATGTTCTAACACTATTTTTTTAAAGATTCCAAGCTACTGCCCTAGCCAGTTTGGCTCAGTGGTTGGAGCGCTAGCCCGTGGACTGAAGGGTCCTGGGTTCGATTCTGATCAAGGACATGTACCTCAGTTGCAGGCTCGATACCCATCCCTGGTTGGGGTGCGTGTGGGAGGCAACCAATCAATGTGTCTCTGTGTCTCCCCCTCCCTTCCACTCTGTCTAAAAGTCAATGGGAAAATAATCCTTGGATGAGGATTAACAAAAAGATTCCAAGCTACATAGAATGTTGATTTGTTTAAATATTTAAAAAATTAATTTTGAAAACCACAACTGACTCTTTACATATAAAGCAGTAATTTCTAATACTGTAATTTGAAATTAGCCATAAACTTTCCAGAGTACTACAAAGTTGCTTCCCTGTAACTATTAAAAATGAGGAATGTTTTTATCTTAAAAGATTTAGAGAGCAAGAATCTCTTTATTTGGAGGCTGAGAAAGTATTCTTTCTAATTAAAAGCATAGTATCACACTTCACAGCGAGGTCACCCATACATGATAAAACTTAAAGAATAAAGTTAATTTCAGTATTATTGGTAACTAAGATGACAAACAGGATAAAGGTATATATGCTTTGATAACTTTCAGGTCTGAAAGAAGTACAACAGCTATATTCCAACTGAACAAGAATAATTAAAGGCTTCAACTAGATGTTCATTGTCTAGGATGACATGTGTCAGAATGATCTCCTGGGCCCTCTTCTAATTTAATTTATCAGGACTTAATAGGAATTTAATATTAAACTTCACTTCAACACTAAATATCCAACTACAGAGTCCGGTACACATTAGAAGTACAATAAATATTTGTAGAACAAGTAAATGTACTTTTGTAATTTTCAAGCTATTTTAGTGACAATGCGTCTGGTGCCTTACAGTTCATCAAAGGTTGTCATTTCATTTGCTATCTAGAGTGTGTAAGGTTGTTTGGTTTTCCCCATTTTATGGAGAAAACAAAGAGTTCAGAAAAGTTCGGAATTGGCTAAAGGTCATAGGTAATAAGCAGTAAAGCTAAGTTTTAAACTGCTTTCTGTGCCAAACCGCCCAATTTGTTTTTTGTAGGGCTTGAGGAGGGGAGTGTTGTCTAATTACTGTTTCAGTTTCTTCAATGGTTATTGGCATATATAGGTTTTTGATTTCTAATTTTAGGTTTTTTATAGAATTTGATCCATTTCAACTGGGTTATAAAATCTACTTGCAAATCTGTGTTCCTAACCACTGATCCCACCTAGAGCAGCGATTTTCAACCTTTATCATCTCATGACACACATAAACTATCTTAATTAGTAAAATCCTTTGGTACTCCAAAAAAAAAGGATACAATTTTGATTAATTCACACTGGACGGCTACTGTTGTATTGGCTCTCGTCATTTTATTGGACAACCTAAGGGAAAAGAGGTCAGTGCCTGCCCCTCACTAGCCACGTCTTGATGCTTTAGAAATTCTTGCATCATACTGGTTGAAAATCGCTGACTCAGGTAAACATTGGAAAAAGAGGTTTTGAATTTTCATTTTCTTATTTGTACCTCTCAGTGGTTCTGCCCATCTTACTGGTGTTTTCAGAAGAGTCAGCTTTTGGGTTAGTCTCTGTTTTTTAAAATATATTCGTGATTTCTGCCCTTTTTTCTTTATTTCTATATGCTCAGTTGTCACAGTTTCTCTTGATTAGCCTGCCTTTTCTGGCATGTGTCATAGCCATCTTTATTGGCGCTAAACCTACCCCCTTGTCCCTTTTCTTGAATTTGCAACATTCCTCAAACTTTTCTCTTATACTGGACTTAGCAATCATTTCCTGTTGTTAGAAGTACCACCAATGTCTCTTCCCTACAAAACTTGCTCTTCTGTGTGTGCTTTTAAGTCAGTGAGGATGGTGGTTTTGAGTAGTACAACCCTAAACTTAACTTAGAGCTTTGCCACTTAATAACGTGATCTAGGTAAATGGAAGCAACATCTCTGGGCCTTAATTTCTTTAAATATTACTGTTTTGAGTATTAAATGAGAAGCCACAAAAAGTGCTTATGTCTGGTATATAGTACATGTTAACTACTGTTATTAATAGCACTTTTTAATCACTTAGTGATCTTTCTAGAGATTGTCTTACTACCTCCAGCTTTAAAAGACTTCCATTATCACTTAAGAAATTAAGGTAGGAACTCCTGAGCATACTATTCAAGTCCCACAGCTGCTTTTCCAATCTTGACTCCTACTACCCAGTACTTTCCTGAACAGACTGTGTACTTCCATATTGAAAAGCTCTATTAATCTAAAATGTGCTTTACTCTTTGATAAAATCCTATCCCTTCTTAGCTTAGCTCAGGTGCACCTCCTTGGAGCATTTGTCCACTACCCAGCAGGAAAGAGCTATTATTGTTGGGTTCTTATAGAACTTTGTTTACACATTTATTATTCACATACTATATAAACCCTAAGTCCCTGCCTCAGAGCATTACAAATATTTGCTGGGTTATATTTATTGAATTTAAAATTACAGAAAACAATCTCAGTGAAAAGTTAATTAGCTTCACCTTGTCTCAAGATCTATTTGTACTTGGTCGACTTATTCCAAATTTGATCAACATCTATTTCAAAAATGGAACAGACATCCTACAGACAAAGGTAAAATACTAAACTGTCCAGTTGAAACTGATGTCACTTTATTTGTACATCAGGTTTGTATTTTTAGATTTAACACAACATGTCTTTGTCCTCTCTCTCCAAGACATGTCTCGATTACAAAGCATGCCTCTCCCAGGAAGGGAGATACCTTCTCTCCTTCCCCTCAATTCTTCAGTATCTGCTATAACAATTCTATCCGGGGACCTTCTGTGCAAAGACTTATCAGCTCTGTCATCTGTCACTACGGATTCTGATCTACTTTTCTAATCATCACAGCAGGAAATTTGCCAGCGCCATTTAAGACTTAACTGTATTTTTTCTTCTTCCTCCCACGCATTTATAGCATATGTGAAAGAGGCTTATTATTTTTAAAGAAAATTATTTCCATTAGTTGAAAAGGGACACTGTTGATACTCATGGGAATTTTGAAAATCTATCATTTGAAGTATCTAATTTTAAAAATCAAAGTATAGGGAGCATTTGAGATCTTGCTCCCTGGCATATGTCATGTTTGGCTCAAACTCTTATAAAAATTCTCTCCCCAAAAAAGTATTATTCCTCTATGTTTTGTTCTTTACTATATTCAAAACTGCTAGTGTCAACTTTTACCTGCTTAGATACTAAACCTTTTCTAGCCCATACTCAACTGCTCTTATTATAGGAAGAGTAATAATATTTGAAAAGATTTTTCCTTAGTCTCATGGACCCAAACCAAAAAGAGGGTCCAAGGCCCTGTCAGCCATCCAATCATGGTTGCATGGGTTGTACAGGGGTGGGCAAAAGTAGGTTTACCATTTGTATGGAAAATAATACAGTAAATAATAATACAAGAATAAACATTTGTGTATGCACAACTGTAAATGTACTTTTGCCCAATGCAGTTTGAACAGCTGCAGAAGAGGGGGCAGGTGAATTTTGTAAAATTGAAATTGTGAGCAGGTAGCCTTAAAATGCAGCAGTTTCTTCTGCAGAATTCTAAATGTAAATAGGAATGACTGGTCTGCAGTGGTTCTCCAAGTGTGGTTCCTGGAGCAGCGGCTATGCTGATAATGCACAAAATCACTGAGGACACGACCCATTGTTCCTGTGGGGAGTATGGGCTAGAAAAGGTTTAGTATCTAAGCAGGCAAGATATGCCAGACAACTCCCAAGTAATAATTTCCCATGGCTTCCCTGGGAGGTCACCACGCCCTGCACCAACCAGGTGGCAGACTTTCCAGTAAGGAGGGAAGTGAGAGTCTATTCCTTACTCACAGACATCTACTGAGTCCCACAGAGGCCCTATGTCGGAGTCTCAGGTTAGAGTAGTACTGCAGCCCATGCTGCCGTGGAGGGCACTGCACACAGAACACGCAGCTCCTTTCTGCTTTACTCTGGAGCTCTGACCCGAGACACTGCTGCTCCAACTGCTTGCAGGAAGCAAGGTCTTAGCTTTCCATCAAGTTGCTCATCTAAACTTACTGAAACTACATTTGCTCACTGCTGTTTGCTTGCTTTTTCTAGTTTGTTTCCCTGCCTGAGGTAAAATGGCTATGAATCAACCTGTTGGCAAAACCATAGCTCAATTTCATGTAACGGGAAGAAGGGCCAGGAAGAGAAACCTTATTACTCCAGGGATACGGTGACATCGTGACACTCTACCTCCTCCCGACTAGGAAACCAGAGAAGCGAGATAGCAATCAAAACCACCCTAGCTCCACCCTTCCTCAAAGAACACCCTAAATCCCACTATGTACAGCTCCTTGCACCAAGGAGGTAACTATTAACCCTGACAAGCAAAATGACCCATTCAACAAAGTGGGGAGACCTGAACTTTTTAACATTAACTTTCTTAACAAATTCTTAGACATCCATCCATTCAGTCAGTCAACAATACTTACTAAGCATCGTTTGTGCGCCAAGCAATGTGCTAGATGCTGGTGGCACACCACAGTGAGCAAGGTACAGTTATGGCCTCCTGAGGGCCCACAGTCTATCATAGTGCAAACTGGTGAGTGCCAGATGCAACAGGATCAGAAGGGCTGTAACTGATGTTGGGTGAGCCGCACTAGGGGCAGGTTTGGGGTGCAGGGTGGATGAGACAGGTGAGGCTAGAATTAGGTAAAGAGGGAGCTAGCACTTTGTCCAGTTTGCTCCATTCCTGTCCCTAGGATCCTTTCTGTTCTTCACTCACATATTCAAACAGTAATATCTTGGTCAGTGAGGAACAGCCTGGATCTCAAAGAGGAAATAGTGATTTCCACTTGATAACAAGTGATGCTACTGCAAGATCCTAGTTTGTTAATGAATAATGAATGTGCTTACCTAGTTCAGGGAGTTTCACAAGATAAAGCCCTAAGACTTAGTTTTAATCAAATGCCCTGCATACTCCTTTTTTTTACTATGGAACAAGGAGAACTTGATTATGTATCATGGAATTATACAGATAACTTTTCTATTGTAGCATGGAAAAAAATTGTTCACTATTTTTTATTTTAAGTGATCTCACTGTAGACTAATACAGTAATATTTTTAAGTATTAGGAGATTTTTATAAGATATAATTTCTAAAGTTTTGCCTTTTTCTTAATAAATTTCCAGTTTTCCTAGTCAATGAAAATTCCAGAACACTGCACGAAGGCATTGTTCCTTCCATTTATGGCTATCTGGCCTGAGTACTCCATTTTTGCCCCAAAGGAAATGCCTGCCTTTGAAGGTTGTCTTTTGTGTGCAGCCCCATTAACGAAACTCCCTTTGGAAACTTAACATTTTAATGAAACACAGAGCAGAATTCACTGCTACCTCTGCAGGATTTATTGGGGAGCATACCTCTTAGACGTGCATTGTGTATCAGTTCTTTTCCAAACACTCACCTGGAACAGCGTGTTTGGCCCTTGCAGCCGGGCAGGACTCAGTGGAGCAACTGGACTAAGGCTGCTCCAGAAATGTATGCTGGAGAGCAGTGGACTCGGGGTCAGGAGCAATCCATTTGGTGTCTGAGAAAGAAAGCAGAGACAGTTTTTGATACAGGTGTCACCTGACTTCTTCCAGCAGGGTGGCTAGGTGCGCCCGCCACGAACCAAGAAACAAGCCTCACCACCTTAGGACAACCTGACAACTCTTATTTCTGCACGGCTGCGCACTGTTTACTTGTAATTTTCTTTAATGCTAACAGTATTAGCAATTTTTAAAAGGAGAGAGGTATGGACAAGTTACCTCCCCTTATACATTCTAGTGGAAAACTCAAGTTTGTAGCAACTTTTGTCCTTATTCAATTTGCCCCCCCCCCGCCCCCCCGCCGCCCAAACATTAAACTAGACTTAGTGTACAACAAAACAGGATCCCATTTCAGGCTCTATTTTTTTCTTAGCTATATTTTTGTAGTTTTCTGTAGTGGACATCCATTACTTGGTTTACAAACATATTTTTGAAAGGGCCTCCCGAGCTTCCTTTTCCCTATCCATGGCCCTTAATATTTTAGAATTTGCTGCTAAAACACCCTTGACCAGCTTCTTCAAAAGCTCTGAACTGGGTTTTCCAGATTCCACTCCGGATGTGGGGCTGATGAGAATTCGTCTCCCTGGCAATGGTTTGAGGGGGGAGAGTGGGGATCCTTTCTTGTCAGATTGGGTGTAAAGCCAAAACTCTGGGTTTCCCGGGAGAGTGCCAAGGGCTGCATTTGCTTGCACACACGCAGCAGGAGTCCCGCCTGCCCGCCAGCCAGGGGGCAGAGAAATCTGCCGAGCTGTAAGTGCCTGGCTTGGATTCTCGCGAGGGCGAACTCCCTTGCCCAGGGTGGTTCTGCACCCTGGGTGACTGTGATGTCAGTAGGTGCTTTGTGTAAGAACCACAGCAAAGGCAGCCGCAGCTCAGATTTCATCATGCTGGATGCTACGGTGTTGTTTTTTCCTAGAACTGGCCTAAGCAGCTTTGTTAATTATCTGGAGCATTTGGCTTAAACCGAAGTTCAAGTTCTGCTCTGCTCAGTGCACTGGATTCAGACAAAGGTTCTCAAACTGAAGCTGCTGAAAGGCAAACTAATTTATACCAAATTATTTGAGTCTTTGGTTCCACGGCACGTCTACAGATTGAATGAGCCGCCAGGTCACTGGGATAAATACCTGTGTTTGGATATGCTTCCCATTTGTTCTAATCCGAGGCAATGTCAGGAGGGCGCCAGGCCATCTGGCCTAACGCTTAAGACTGAACAATTCAGCATGAGTTCTGCCAGGCTTCTCGCCTCAGGACCACCACTTATTAGCCAGGCAACTGCTCTCCACCTCCGGTTCCTACGCTTTAAAGTGGGGAGGATAAAAGCTCTTCATGTGTACCTGGCACAGCAAATGCGCAACAGGCATTAAAGACTGCTGTCGGTGATTAATTAAAAGTCTACCTGACACACTTTCTAAATGTATTTCACCTATTCCTGGGAGACACTCAACTGTATATAGAAAAGTACTTAATGTTCTACAACAGACAAGCCAATCCTGTCGGCGGGTACTTGACGGCTCGGCTCCTCTCAGTCCTGTGAGACTCCAGTCCGCAGGCTCAGGTGGCCTGAGAACTGATATTTGCATGTCACTCAGGAGCCAGCTTCCAGCCACGTTAACATTTAATAACCGGTATGTCCAGAGCCTCCTCATTTACCCACCAGTGACGATCTCTAAGTTCTAAAGAGACCATGAGTCTTCTAAACTACAAAGTCCAGCCATCTTTCATCTGTGGCCATAAATATATACCCATCCATTTTTAATCCTTTGAGCTATATACAAAGTAGCATTTATATTTTCATAGTCCAAAATGTGTACCGATGTCAGGATTTGAGATGTTTGCACATACGTTTTTCTAAGTGTTACAAAATGTATTCAGAATACAGTAGCTAGCCCTCTGTTTCTCATGCTTAATGTTTGGAATGACTTACATAATATATGCAAATAAGTATTGTAAAATGACTTGCATCCCTCCCATCTCTGATCTCCCTAAAGACTCTGTGGCCTTAAGGAAAACACTATTTGGTTGCTCTTTTTTTTTAATCCTCACCCAAGTATATGTTTATTGATTTGAAAAACAACAATGGGGTTGCCTCCCGCACCCCGGCAGGGGCTATCCGATTGCTCTGTTGAGGAAAGTTTCTGAAGCCTGCTCTGGGTTATCTCAAGTACAGTGTGAGCTTTCAGAGCCTCTCTCAACAGGCTCCGGGAGTCAGGCAGGGAGGGCTGAGCCTGAGGACTAAGGGCTCACGAAAGAAGTGCAGACCGATGGATGCATGCTTCCTCTTCCGGGCCTTTCTGAATGGCAGCGTTCCCAAGGCTGCCAGGGAGGGAGAGGCCCTAAGGCCCAAGGGCAATGAGCATTCATTTTCATCTATCCTCCCAGCTTAGCTCTTCCACTTAACAGTGAGTTTCCTAGACAGCTAACCCCTCTGAGCTAAGCCTGGTGAGCTGGTGTCCAGACATGCCACACCTGAGTGTCCTCTGTTCATGGCCCTCCACCTGGGTCACACCCTCAGATCTCCTCCTTCCTACCCCTGCCTCCATCTGCCCATCAAAGTGCCAGCACCTCGTGGGAGACTCCCCTGCTCTCCCCTCGACCAGGTGGCACTTCTCTTGTTTCTGAATCCTTGGAACACTTTATAACCACCTTTTTTAAACTCCTAGAGTTGCCTGAATTCAAATAAAAATGTGGTTTTAAAGCCTGTAAAAGAGAAGCAGAATCACACAGCAGAGTGTGTGGTACTGAATGAGTGGTACTCATCATAAGGAAAGGGGGTCAAGATGGAGAATTCCGTGAGGGGCTAGGGCAGGTAGAGTAAGTGGTAAGGGAAACAGAGGAGTAAGGGCAGGAGCGGGAAGAGGTAGGAGAACCATGAAGGAGAAGGGAGAGGGTATAGGTCTCAAGGGGAAAGAGGGAGAGATGGGTCCCAGGTGGGAAGAGGGAGAGGAGATGGGTCCCAGGTGGGAACAGGGAGAGGAGATGGGTCCCAGGTGGAAAGAGGGAGCCCAGAGCCTGGGGAAGCAACCTTCAACAAGCGTGTCAAGTCACACAAAACTCCCGGTGACATCTTCCAATGGGAAGCTCCTGGAAGGACAACCTCTGCACTCAGGTCAGTGTGACCAGGCAGCAGGCTGGACAGAAGTGTTAAGAGAGAGAAGAACCCCTTTTATGCTTCTGTGATAATGGCAAGATAGACAATAAGATGAGAACCCCCCCCCCCCAGGGCTGGGCTAGGATGTACTATACCCTGATCGCTCCTCAACACACACATCCATTTTACTCAATTCCCACCTTATGACTTGAGCTCAAAGTTGTTACACCCACCAGTAAATGCAGGAGGAGGGTTTCAGCATTTCAGTCCTCGGCCAACTGGCTCCACTCAGTTGGTGCTAATCCAGGTCTGAAGCTAACAGCCTGGGGCATGCGTGCTCAGATTCAGGGTGAGTTCAAGCCCCAGTGCCTGCACATATCTGAGCTGAGCATCTTAAACATCACACGTGAGAGGAACAGAGGTCTGGGCATACCAGAAGAGCAATGCAATGTGCCGGCCTCTGATTCTGAACCAATTTCACATTGTTAGATGAAGAGAGCAAACAGAAGAGGCGAATGGAAGGAAGAGGGACAGACGCTACAAGGTGCAGAAGATACAGAGGATCAGAAGCTCCTGCTGGCACCGCTTGGGCTTGCATGGTGCCTGGCGATGAGCCAGGAGGGTTTCACAGCCTGGCTGCTCCCCGTCTCGGTCTGTGGCTCATGCCATCTGAGATAACACTCTTGCTCCTCTAGCCACAGTCCAATATGACCTTGATACTCTGGCAGCCGTTCCCCTTGGCAGCTAAGCTCCTTGGTGCCCAGCTGGCTTTTGAATTCCCCCTTTTCAGTTCCCCATAGTCCATGCTTAAAGTGCCTTTGGGGGATCATCATGTCTGTCTACATTAGTAATCTGGTTTCTTCAACACTCATAATATACAAGAGTCATCTCAACTACTTCGTACAGGTCCCAGCAGATGCCCCACAAGTATTTTCAATGGGAAGGGAGGTGATGGTGTTAAGGAGGTTATGGTGTTGGGGAGGCAATGGTGTTGAGGGGGGTGATGGTGTTAAGGGTGGTTATGATGTTGGGGAGGCAATGGTGTTGGGGAGGTTATGGTGTTGGAGGAGGCGATGGTGTTGGGGAGGCAATGGTGTTGGGGGAGGCGATGGTGTTGAGGGAGGTTATGGTGTTGGGGAAGGCAATGGTGTTGAGGGAGGCGATGGTATTGAGGGAGGCGACGGTGTTGGGTAGGCGATGGTGTTGGGGGGTTGGCTGATGATTTTCACGCACATCATTTTGCAGATGAAATTTCAAATCTGAATTGAAGCTTATACAAGGTATGTGGTTTAATAAGGTCCCCAGAGGGCACTGTAACTACAAGACCCAGGTCATGCCAGGACTCTCCTAATCCTAACCCTTCCTCCTAATCCTACCTCCCCTCATCCTCCCATGTTTCCAGCTGAAAATAATTGGGAATTATTCTTAGAATAAAGAAGTAAAATATAAATAATAAATAAAAGTAAGTAGTTCTTGGAATAAACTTAAATTCTTGGGAATTTCACTTTCAGGGTATGAAATTGTTACAGCACAGCTTTCACCTCTTCTAAGGCCAACTGTTACAAGTTTATAGGAGGTTCCTATAGGTGAGCAAACTGTCACGCTGCACAGCCCACAGAAGGGAGCAGGGTTTCTGGGAGGCAAAGTGCTCAAGTTCCTATCTGAGCTGTGGGAGTGAGACGTCACTGTGCCTGTGGGAGGAAGGCTCCAAGACCCCCTCAGGTGGAGAGGGAACCCCCAGAGCAGCCCGGGAGCAAAGCGAAGTCTCACTCCTGCCCCAGGAAAATGGGTCCTCCCGGGCTGCGGCCGGTAGCCTTCTGCAGCACGTGGGCTCCTCAGAGCAGATGCTGCTCTGTCCACTGGGGCGTACACAGCAGTTCCTGGGGTGGGTCCTCAGGATCCAAATCCTGCACTGACTCAGCCCCCCTCCCCCCCCAAATCCTCAAAGCCCTGAAGCTTGTCAAGATAGAAGCGCATGATTGTCTAACCACATTCCCTACAGCTGCAACTAATACAAAATAAGATTCAATGTAAACTAATTGGGGGAGGGGGAGTATTTTTTAAGCTAAAATTCCATGACAGTCCCGGCTGATCTCAGAGAAACCAGCTGGGTAGACGCCCCCAATGCTGGAGCCCCACCCTTTCTCTGCTCTGCTTTTCTCTCCCTCCTGTCAGCCACTCTTGGCCACATACACCCATGCCAGGGGCAGAGCTGACCCTGCTGGAAGGTGAGGGGATGTCAAGTCCTCAGATGTGCCATCACCCAAAGGCAGTTCTTGACTCCCCTGACCCTGTTCAGAGCACTATGTGCTGTGCTTTCTTCACACCCCACCCCATCCACAGGCCCTTTCAGCCCAGGCCCCACTTCCACTCCTGTCCTGTCCTGGTTCAGACCTGGCCCTTTGCCTCCATCCTTCGGGAAGCCCGGATCCCACTTCTGGGACTCCTGCTGCTCACTCACACTTCACAGCGTGAACCCTCACAGGTTGGCTGAGGACTGTTCACTCCCATCTGCCCTAGACACAGGTCATCTGGCTTTCCTACGCTTTCCTGCCCTGGTTTTAGGCCATTTCTAGAAGGATCTCTCTGCCCATCCTGAGCTTTGCATCCACCGTCTGCCCCCTCTCAAGTCGAGGCCCCCTCCTCCTCTCACCAGCCCAGCCAGACCATCCTTCATCCCACAGAGTGGAGCCCCCCCACCCCCCTACATTCAGTGTCCAGGCCCAAAACCACAGGGCTCGCCTGAGCCGATTGCCTCCGAGATGACTGCAGGGCTGGCAACCGTCCCAGTCTGTTCGGAGACAGTGAACGGGCGCTCAGGAAAGCAGATACCGAAATCAGAGTTGGCCTTGGCCTGGCTGGAGGCCTCTCTAAACCTTACATTGTAAACACAAAGTCGGCCAGGGGAGGGGATCTCTAGAATGTCCACCCTGCCCCGCTTCTCACGTTACTTCTCGGAGCTACTTCAGGCCACTGTTTCCGAGGCATTTACTCAGCCGTTCTTAGCCACCGGACAGTTTTGCTTGGTTAGAAAACGCCCGATTGAAGAGCACAATTCTGCCCAGTAACTGCCTTAGCTCTCCCCTCCAGGGGGGTAGCCTCCTTAGCACCAGCTCACAAGCTTGAGCTGACACCAAATCCCTGGCCCCCAATGTGGCGGGGAGAAGCCATGGAGAGGAGAATGGGAAGAGCTGCTTGCAGATGCTGTGCAGACTGTTATGATCAAGGACAACTGGGCGTTTTCCCGGTGAGTACCAATGTCCAGAGCACGGATTCCGGAGCAGACTAACGGGGTTCAAATTCGCTTCTACCACCTATTAGCTGTGCAACCTTGGACAAATTACTCCAGCCCTGTGCCTCAGGTACCTCAGCTGGGAAAATGGGGCAATAACAGTGTCTACTTCATGGGGCTGAAAAATAGCCAAGGCAGCGCATGCGAAGTGTTTAGTGCCTGGCCCGCGAGAAAACTCCAATATAGGATGCTGCTGCTGCTGCTCACGCCAGCAAGGACATCACAGCGATGAGTAGAGGCAGGAGACAGAGTTCCTGCTCCCGCCCCGCCCAAAAGCATGTCCCCCACCTGGTGCCACAAAGCTCCATGACGACAACACCTGCCAGCTGTAGCTAGCTCTCTTACACGCTGCTCTCCCATCCAGTCCTCACAGTAACGCATTTCACAGACATGCAAACAGGCTCAGTCACATTCCACCACGAGGCCCAGCCAGGAACGTAACCCAGGTCTGTGACCCCGAAGCCAAGACGCACCCAGTTTCCCAGAGGAAGCAGAAAACACCAGGCACGTGCTTTGCCTTTGCCCGGCAACTGCCAGCGGGACAAGAAAGAGCATCTGCCTTCTCCTTTGCGTTACTCTCGCCGCAGACGTCCCTGCTCCACACGTCTGCTGTCTTCTCCCTCCGGACACCGACCTGGGCTTCCTCACAGTAGCTCTGCTCTCCCTGACTCTTCCTCTCAATGCTGGGCTGGCCCTTGTCATCCTGTCTGTTAGTACTTATAAGGGACCACAGGACCCACAGCTCCACGTTGACCATCGCAAGGGCTGCAACAGTTAATATATATATCTATTTTTTAATCCTCACCTGAGGATATTTTTCTATTGATTTAGATAGAGTGGAAGAGAGAGGGAAAGACAGAGAGAAATATCGATGTGAGAGAAACGCATCAATTGCTTGCCTCCTGCACACGCCCTGACCAGGGCACAGGCCAGGGAGGAGCCTGCAACCTCGGTACGTGCCCTTGACTGGAATTGAACCCGAGACCCTTCGGTCCGCAGGCCGACGCTCTATGCACTGAGCCAAACCGGCTAGGGCTACATCTACTTTCTCATCAACAGAGAACAAACGGCTACTTATCAAGTTCCCCACCAGAGAGGACGCTGGCATAAAAATCTCATAAAGCCCCAATGCCTTCTCAAGTGTCACTTGGCCCGTTCCACCTTCCCCAGGACATCACTGGACCTGCTCCAAGGGCCACAAAGAGCAAGAAACCAACCAAGCATCCCCCTGTAGCCCATCTCCCACCTTTTCTCCTGTGGATACCTTGGTCTAGGGGTGGGAAAGTAACTTCCCTTCACATTCGCACAGGACTTTGTCACACGGGCCCTCGGATTATCCCTTGAAGGCAGAAGGAAGGTGGTCTGGTGGCCCTTCCTTCCCGTCTGCTGAGCCGTGTCTGGCGCGGCTCTTACCTGTGCGGTGAAGAAGGCTGGGGTGAGGGATCCTGAGGGCAGGGCTGGGCTGTTGAGGGCGATGGAGCCAATATCGGTGCCGGAGAGCAACAGCGGAGGCGCGGAGATCTCCAAGCCTTTGGGTTTTTTGGCTTTGGGGGGGAGAGATGGAGACCTGGTCTTGGAGCCCGATGACAGGTTCAAGGGCTCCAGGGAATCCGAGTCATGGCAGGCGGCCTCCAGGAAGAGGCTTCTGTGTTCAGAGGGGAGGGGCGAGTTGGGGGACAGGGACGGGGACCGAGAGGAGGAGGGCGAGGCGGACGAGATGCTGGCGGCGTTTGGCAGCATTAAAGAGGAGATCTTGGCGGAGACAGACGAGGCCAGGAAGGCCTCCGATGTGGAGGGCAGGGACACCACGGGCCTGCTGATGTGCTTGTCGGTTTTATTGGTGACAAACCTGATGACAGTCCTGACTTCTTCCACGGGAGGGCTGTCCTCCGGCGGCTCCTCCAGCTTCTCCGTCTTGATGGCCTTGAAGGGCTCAGGTGGGTTCTGCAGGGAGTTAATGGTGAAGGACGAGTACAGGCCTGAGTGGATGTACTCGTTGCGGCTGGTGCTCTTGAGGGCTGACAGGCCGTGTCTGTGCGCATCGCGGCCCTCGGGCGGCGCCTTGCAGTCCCTGTCCTGCAGCAGCAGGCTCTCCCGGCTGATCTCCACGGCGTGGGGGTCCATTTTCAGGATCTCCGGGAAGGAGACAAACTTGTACACAAACTTCTGCCCAATCACCTTCTTGATGATGTTCTGTGGATCACACAAAAGGAGACATCGGAAAGGTCAGTGCCCCAGCGAAATGGAGGAAGGGGCTTCCTCAGAATGGGACTGTGCTGGCCCTGGCTGGTTTGGCTCAGTGGATTGAGCGTTGGCCTGTGGACTCCCGGGTTCGATTCCGGACAAGGGCACATGCCCAGGTTGTGGGCTCGATCCCCAGTGGGGGGCGTGCAGGAGGCAGCCAATCAATGATTCTCTCTCATTGACGTTCCTCTCTCTCTCTCTCTCTCTCTCTCCCCTCTCCCTTCCTCTCTGAAATCAATAAAAATATATTTAAAAAGAAAGAAAGAAAGAAAAAAGAATGGGATTATGCTGAATACTCTGACTCCCACAGCCTGGCTACGGTGTCCCGAAGAGAGGACTAACGTTGGGGACAGAATCAGGTTTGCGTTCAGGTTTGGCCAGTTACTAACGGTGTGATCGTCGGCAAATTGATTGTGTCTCCTCACCTGTGTTTCCTCGACCTAAATGCAACAACTGCTGCCACTTATTGAACACTTACTCTGCAGCTGGCACTGCTCAGGCATTATCTCATATATCTGCACAGCACTCCTCAGAGGACGGTATTATTAAACTCCCATTTTAAAACTTAGGAAAGTAAGCTCAGAGCACTTACATAACCCACACAGCCACGTGGTAGGTACGTGGTAGAGACAGCGTTTCCTTCACCATAATACAGTATTGTCTTACCTACCTCTGGGACTCGTGAGAATTCAATGAAATAATAATGGGAAAGCATTCCGTACGCTGGAAGGCATTATGGAAACGTAAGTTATTATCACCAAACCCCACAATGTTTTCTTAAATCATGCAGCCATTTCTTCCTTTTTAAATTTTCTGCCAAGAGAGCCGCTGGGGGGAAGCAAATTGTCTGCTTTGATATTTGCGGCATTCATCCCGTATTCTAAGTTGCTAGTACCTGCTTCTGGCTCTTCGGTGTATGGCTCCCATCCAAACACACGAGGGTTTAAACGTAAACCAATAATCACTGCAAACGTCTTCCTGCCCCTTTGGGAGAACGGACTTCCTATTAAAAGCTGTGCTAAATCGGAACAGTAGCAAACCTCTCTCAAATGCTCACGGGGGTCCTAGGTGCTCAAGGGAGACAGAGGTGGTCTCCCTCCGCACTGGGAGCTAGCAGCGCCGTCCCGTGGGAAGGGACTCGATTTCCTTACAAATGGCTCCTCCTAAAACTTGGGTATGAGTGTAGGGTAAAAGGAACCATTTGGGGGAGAAGAGCTTTAGAAGGAGCTCCTATGAGTGCCCCCTCTGTCCCGGTGTTGGACACACGCTACCTCGGTTGCTCTCACACTGACCCTCTTGTGGGGTGGAAGGCTTCATCCCTGTGACCTGAGCTGAGAGGTGGGGAGTCATCTGCCCAAGAACCACCAAGATCTACTCATGCGAAAGCCCAGGCTCTTTCACATTCCCACACACATTTGGGGGAATCAAAGAACCCCTCAGTAGAGATAAATCTTGTTTTAAATTGAGCTATAGCTGACATATAACATACAAATCACCACTTCCTTTTTGTGGGGAGAACATTTCAGATATACTTACTGTCAAGGGCACAACGTGATCTGATAGCTGCACATACTGCTAAGTGATCACCACAAGTCTAGTCAATAGCCACGGGTAGTCACAAAATTAGTTATCCTGGTGATGAGAACTTGTAAGATCTGCTCTCTTAGCAACTTTCCAAGATACAAGAGAGGTGAAATTCAATTAAATTTTGATGTTCCTTTTACAGTCCTAGTTTGGTATGTAACTCTTTTTTTCCTTCCCTGTGGTTACATTAGGGCATGCTAACTTGCCTGCTCTGAACTGGACCCTACGTCCCAGAAGAGAATTTAGCGAGCAGTCAGGAGGGAAGGGCATCTTATACCACGCCACAGAGATTTCCAGAAGGAATGCCTCAGGGCAGGCATTTAAGGAAGCGACACATGAGTCAGCACTGGAAACCCCAACAACACAGATCCCGGCAAAATCACTCCGCACCGCACGCCGGAGGCTCACCGCCTGGCACGCTAGAGTCAAAGCTGAACAATTCATCCCAGCACCTGGGCCTGCCCTTGACCGCACCGCATCCCGCCTATTCCCTCTGACCTCATCCTACACGCAACACCAGAGACCCTGAAAACCACCGACAAACCTTCAGAGACATTTGCGAACTTAGTTCCACCTGGGCCTAACTGGCAGCCTCTCCATGGGCGATGCACCAGGCCTGGGAGAAAACAGCCTCCAGCAGGAAAGGGTAAAATGAGGGCAACCTCATTAAGTGCCACCGGATCCTGGTAAGAAAGCATCCTTGCCTGGTGTGCTCCTCTGCTAAAATCCTAACGTATTTTTGTTCTTCGCTCATAACATTCTTCCTCCTGAGGGAAAACTTTACTTTATCCTCAGCCAGGGGAGCACTCATCTCAACTGAGCGAATTGTTAGAGCCTAAATAATTACACAGAAGAAAAAAGAAACTACAGTCTGAATCATTTCTTCTAGCAGGTCTTGTAGACTGTTTTGTGTGTGTGTTTAATACCAACCCTTAATTTTATTATGGGATTCAGAACACAATGTCTGAGCAGGTGTTACCTTCACAAGCAAACCAAGAAGTAATTTGGGGCTGAGAGAGAAACGATACAAATGCCTCTCCTCCTCAGAAAATGGTTGGGAATGGAAAGGCATCGCAGGCAGAGAGCTGGGACTTGGTGCATCGAAAAGAACGTACAGAGGCCTGGCCGGTGTGGCTCAGTTGGTTCAGCAGGCATCCCCTGCAGCAAGAGGTCACCGGTTCGATTCCCCATCACGGCACATGCTCTGGTTGCGGCCTCAATCCCCAGGAGGGGGCGTGCAGGAGGCAGCGAGTAGATGGTTCTCTTTCATTGATGTTTCTCCCTCTCCCTTCCTCTCTCTCTCTAAAAATTCGTAACAACAGGTTAAAAAAAATAAAGAACAACCCCTAAGACTGTCAACTGACAAGTGGACAAACAAAATGTGGTATATTCACATAATAGATTCTCTAGCCTTCAAAGGAATGAAGTTCTGACACCTGTTACGACTCGGACGCTCCCAGTGTGCCAAGTGAGGAGCCAGACACAGAAGGCCACAAGTTGTATGGTTGATTCTGTTTCTATAAAATATCCAGAACAGCCCTAGCTGGTTTGGCTTAGTGGATAGAGCGTCGGCCTGAGGACCGAAGTGTCCCAGCTTCGATTCCGGTCAAGGGACCTGATCAGGGGAGAAGCCTGCTTCGATTTCTCTCTGTCTTTCCCTCTCTCTTCCACTCTCTCTAAAAATCAATGGAAAAATATCCTCGGGTGAGGATTGAAAAATAATAAAATTAAATAAAATATCCAGAACAGATGGATCTATAGGCAGAAAGTAGGTTAGTCTTCTCCTGGGTTTTGGGGGTGTGATAGGGGCATTGAGGGGAGTAGTGGAAATGTTCTAATATTGTGCTGACGGGCGCATAACTCTGTGAATATACCCAAAGCCCCTGCATCGTGTACCTTGAATGGGCGAACTGGGAGATATCTGAATCATACTCCAATGAAGCTGTTCTGAAAACAGGACATGAGGAATCTCCCCCCCCCCCCCCCCGAACACACACAGCTTTATTAAGATATAAATTGACATATAACATTGTGTGCACTTAAGCTGTACAGTGTGATCATCTGATGCACTTATATATTGCAAAATGACTCCCACAGCTGGGTTAGTTAACACCTCCATCACCTCACATAATCACCACTTCCTTTCTGTGGGGAGAACATTTAAGATGTACTTACTGTCTTAGCAACTTTCAAGTATATTACGGTATATTGTTAACTGGTCACCATGCTGCACATTAGATGCCCGGAACTTACTCACTGTATCGCTGGAAGTCTGTACCCTTTGACCAACCACTCCCTTAGCCCCCCAGGCCCTGGAACCCATCAATCTATTCCCTGTTTCTATGAGTTTGGGTTTTTTAGATTCCACATACAGTATGCATAACATTATACAGTCTCTGTCCTTCTCTGACTGACTCAGTTCACTTAGCATAATGCCCTCAGGGTCCACCCAGAACATGAGAAATCATAAGAACATTATATGTTTACATGGAAGACGTGAGAACCTTCCATGGCTGGGTGGTGACTGCCTTAACAAGCCAAACCTCCTGTGTGTGCAAAAACAACGAGACGCCTCAAAGGGCACTGAACTTGGCCACAGCAAGAAGGGCCCGTCAGTAGCCAGGGCCTCCGCCAAGAGAGCTTTTCAGGGAACGGTTACAGTGACAAGATGGGGACAACTTATAGAGCTGACCCAGAGGAGGAAGAAGGAGGGCGGGCAGTAGGGTTACCGTTGTGAGTACGCAAAAGACAGAGTTTATTCTTGTGACTGGGAATTGAACCGTGACCTCCTGGTTCATAGGTCACCACTCAACCACTGAGCCATGCTGGCCAGGCTTTTGTCCCCACTTTAGAGAAGAGCAAACTGAGGCTCGGGGGGTATAAATTACCGATGGTCACACACTAGCTAGCACTTGGGCAGCCTGGCCCCAGAGCACTTGGCCACAATGGAAAGCGATACAAGACTCAGGCCAAGTGAGATAGCTCAGGACACGAGAGCACATGGGGATGGGCTCTTATGATGGAAAGTGATGAGGATGTTTAGGAAAAGTCTGATTTGCTCACCCCTTCCTCCCAGACTCACAAGTATTTGTTGCCTACAGTTGCCTGGTAACCTGACACAACGCTGTCTGTCTGACGAGCTGAGTGGCTCTCTCCAGCGTGGTTTCAGAGGGACAGTTGCACATCTGCTTCCCTTCACACACACAGGACCAGCCTCTTCGGTCATCATTTCCCAGGAAGTGCGTATTCACAACCAGTGTGGACTGCTGACCCGCATTCGTGTTGAGGTTACAGGCGGCGAGGACGGGCCGCCTCCGGTGGGGGCGACAGTTAACAGCTACCTGTACACCCCCACGTGGCAGGCCCAGGCGTCAGTGGAAGCTCGGGTCCGGAACTGCTCCCACCATCCCCATGTCCCAGTGGGTGCTCTGAGGATGCAGGAGCTTAAAGGGGAAGCAGTCCGTGTGAGCAGGACGGTGGGTGGACTTACCAGCGACCTGTGGCAGTGGGAGGGTCTCCCTGGGTTACTTCGCCCGCATGGAATGGAGGACACTGGGAGCATGGGTCCCCTTTCCATCCCCCTGATGCCAGTCACAGACCTACTGATAAAAACCCATGCGTCCTGGGGTGTGCTTCAATACGTGTACACACACTGACTGCCTTCTCCCACTGCCTTCTCCTGTTCAGCAATCCCATACAGTGGATACATCAGAAATGTCTGTTAACTATTGTGATTTTTTTTAAAAAAAAAATTGTATACAGTGCTAGGTAACGAATGAGGAGATGCTTGTGGAATTCAATTTACCTCTTAATTTTGATGTCATTGAGGATCATGTTAGCTGCATGTTTGTTGGGTGAGTGACTCCCGCCCCCGGGGAGAGAACTGACCCGAGCAAGAAGCCAGTGGCTTCTCCTTACGAGGGCCCCGATTTTCTGTAGCTAATCCCCAGGCTGGTCACAACCCCATGTGACTGCGTCCTGTTCGTACACCTGCGTGTGCTATTTTGCTGGCCTTTAAAAAATGAAAACCCCCATTCAGACAGCGGGGCCATATGCAAACCCCTATCACCTCGCTCCTGCTACAAGAGCTTAACAAACTGTAATTCCACATCAGCTCTGGCCTGGCACTGGTTTTGATCTAAGGCAGCGGTTCTTAACCTGTGGGTCGCGACCCCTTTGGGGGTCGAATGACCCTTTCACAGGGGTCGCCTAAGACCATCGGAAAACACATATATAATTACATATTGTTTTGTGATTAATCACTATGCTTTAATTATGTTCAATTTGTAACAATGAAATTGGGGGTCACCACAACATGAGGAACTGTATTAAACGGTCGGGCATTAGGAAGGTTGAGAACCACTGATCTAAGGTCACGGGTGGGTCTTTCCTGTGCTCAGACTTCTTATCCCAGCTCTCATTTCCACCAGTGCTCCACGCCCCGAGGCTGCACCTGCCCAGGAGGAGCCGGACCAGTCATGGGTCCTTACCAGTACCGCTACAACCCCCCTGAATTTTCCACCTTTGGGGGCTCCCAGGAGCTGAAGGACTCCTTTTCTCTGATTTTGCATCTTTCCTATCTTGTTCTCCAAGCTGAGAAATGTCAGCAGCTCACTAGGCAGGCAGGAAAGGACATGCAGAAGATGATTCCGAGCAAACAGCCCAGCCCTTTCCTAACCCAGCACCCACTGCAGGGCTCGATACAGGGGACAGAGGGGTGGAACTTTCCATAAATACCCGCTGGACCCTGTCACAAGAGCGGCCACTGCCTGAGTCACTGCCTGGGTGCAAATGCCACCCCTGTCTCTTAGCAGCCATGTGCCTCCGTTTCCTCATCTACAAAATGGGTACTGACCCACCACCTGCCTCATGGGAGATAATTCATAGGACGCTTACAGCAGAAGGCCTAAGACAGCCACGCATGATAAGCCCACAATATTTATTTGCTCTTAGTAGTAGTATATTTCTATTCTCCCCTGTAAACAAAAGCAAAACCAAACCACCCTCTATCAGCTCCAATGACAACCGACTGCTCAAAATCAAACCTCCCAGAAGGCTGTGCAGCCCCCTCCCGCTTTATCCAGTTCTGGGTGATGAGATGGGCCCATGGCAGGCACAATTACATCTGGTTTACAGGTCTCGACCAAGCAGGGGAAACATGATGTTTTACTTAGTTGGGTTCAGACAAGAAATAGACGCAAGGCTTACAGTATGACATGCCTGGCGTGGCCAGCGCTTGACATCCACTGTGAAGAAAACCTCACACATTCCACTTCATTCAGGGGTGGGGGCCGCAGATGTGAACAATCGCGGGATCCACGTGTCCCCACGTCCAGCCCGACAAGTGGTGCAGACACTCACCAGACACCGGCTGATCTCCACATTCCCGGTGCTCGGAGCAGGAAACGCCTGCCCAGACGGGAGGAGCACCCCAGCTCCGCGGTGTCGGCAGTGGCCCAGTCGGGCTCAGCCTCGGGGGAGTGCCATGCGGGCTGCTGCCCTGAGTGCCTGCCACCGAGATCCTGGGGTGGGGAAGTGGGATGGAGTTATTTTGGGGACATTCATTTTCCTACATGAAAGGAACCAGCGGCCAGAAAGGGCAAAGGAAAGAAGCATTTACGGGGGCCTGGATGTACTGTACACACACATCGCAACATGGGCACTATGATCCCATTTTAAAGATGAAGAAGTTGAGGTTCTTGGTTGGAAGTGAGGTTATGCCCAATTCTCCACCCCATAGAGCTGGGTTAACTACTGGGAGGGCCCTCCAATGGAATACCTTGCAGCTATGTTAGAGGCTAATGCATTGTTAACATGTGCCCGTTTCTTTAAATATACATTAGGTTAAAAAAAAATGCATGCATGGGATCTTCTATTATTTTAACTAAATAAGTATACAGGGTGGGGCAAAAGTAGGTTTACCATTGTGAGTACACAAAACACAGAGTTTATTCTTTTTTGTATTTTTTATTTTTTTAAAATATACTTTATTGATTTTTTACAGAGAGGAAGGGAGAGGGAGAGGGAAAGAGCGTTAGAAACATCGATGAGAGGGAAACATCGATCAGCTGCCTCCTGCACACTCCCTACTGGGAATGTGCCGGCAACCAAGGTAGATGCCCTTGACCGGAATGGAACCTGGGACCCTTCAGTCCGCAGGCCGACGCTCTATCCACTGAGCCAAACCGGTTAGGGCTTTTTGTAATTTTTAAAAAATAATTTTTTATTGTTGAAAGTATGACATATATCCCCTTTTCCCCCCATATATGCATGGCCTCGTCCACAGAGTTTATTCTTGTATTATTGTTTAATTATTGTATTTTCCATATGAACAACTGTAAACCTACTTTTGCCCTACCGTGTATATTGAATAAAAGGAGAAAGAAAAATTAATCTCAAAAGATGTATAATAAAATTGAATGGTGGTAGGTTTACCATTGACTTGTAATTTCTTTTTTTGCTTATCTGCATTTTCACATTTTTAAATATATGTGTAATACATGTATTACTTATCAAATTCAGACTATATATTTTTATTTCTTGGCAATATCAGCTTTAAAGAAAAATTTCTCAAAAGATGTATAATAAAATTGAATGGTGGTAGGTTTACCATTGACTTGTAATTTCTTTTTTTGCTTATCCGCATTTTCACATTTTTAAATATATGTGTAATACATGTGTTACTTGTCAAATTCAGACTATATATTTTCATTTCTTGACAATGTCAGCTTTATTTTTAAATATTTTTTAAATTGATTTTTAGAGAGAGAGGAAAGGAGAGGGAGAGATGGAAACATCGAGAGAGGAACTTCATCCACCGGCTGCCTCCTGCACACCCCCTACTGGGGATCGAGCCTGCAACCCGGGCATATGCCCTGACCGGGAATCGAACCAGCGACCTCTTGGTGCATGGGTCAACGCTCAATGGCTGAGCCACACCAGCTGAGCATGATTTTTTAAAGAAAAAGAATCAGTCACTGGTGGAGCTGAAGTCTGAACCCAATCCTATCCAGAGCCAAAACCGATCCCTCCTGTTCCGCCATCACACCCTCTCCCAGAAAGCAGCTGCTGCTGGCTCAGAGGCTGCTGCTAACTCAACCCATCAGAACCCGTGGGTGCTGCATGCCAGAGCACTCGTGGGGTAGCCCAGGGTGCCTGGGAAACCAGCGTTGGGTGTGGGAAGCATGGTCCTTGTCAGACAGGTATTTCTAGCTCCTGGGAAGGAAGGCCGGCCTTCCCTGAGGCCTGTTCTTTCACCAGGAATAGAACTGCCTCTGCCCACCCACAGGTAAAGGAGGTGCCTGCTTTGATGGGATACCTTGCACGAGGTACCAGGAACCTGGTGGTCCCACGCCAGCAGACTGAACATCGAAAGCCCACCTCTAAGTGGGTGACATCCAAGAGGCAAGGATGACGAGAAAACGACCGGAAGCTAATGTCCACACACACACAGCCTGGTGATGGCCCCCAGGAGCGGCAGAGGTGCTCACAGGAGCTCAGGGAAGCACTGACCGACTCCTCTGAGCATCCACGGGCCTGAGAGCTGCTCGCAAAGGGCACAGGCCCAGATGTGATGTGGACTGACCTGGGTTCAAATCCCAGCTTCTCTACTTACTATGTATGACCTTGGGAAGGGTATTGAACTTCCGCAGGCCTCAGTTTGCTCACTTCTAAAAGGGAAATAAAGATGCCTCACTGGGTAGTTTTTTCTAAAAGAACAAAGTATGTCAGTGCCCAATTCGTGTAGGTCCTCAAAACGTGACCCAGTGGAATTTCCCTTAGCAAGTGATGATGTCATTGTAGAGCGCCCTCACTATGTCACACTGTCTGTCCATTTCATTTGGCCTCCAAGTCATCTCAGTTCCTTCCATGGGACCTGGCTTTGCCATTTACCGAAGGTTATGCACTACCTCCCGTAAGCCCTCACCACTTCGATGCCCACTTTCCAGAGGAGGGACCCTGGGCTCCAGGCTGCGTTCACAAACTAGTAAGTGAACTCAGGCTGCCAGCTTCCCAGCCAACACCCTGTCTTCAGCGCCTCCTTTGGTTTCCCTCCCAGACCACGGTCTGACTCACCCTTTCCCGACACAAACCCCGACTGTCCTCTCTCCAAAGTCAGAACAAGTACTCACTGTAGGAGTCATGCTCAGCGTCCCTCCTCTCTAACAAGCCAACATTCTCTCAACAAACACGGAAGATGCTCTCCTTGCGAGGCTCAGAGGAACAGGAGAGGAAGTGAATCCCGCCTCTGTCCCCGGAGCGTCCGACAGGTGCTGGCCTGGGCAGTGGCAGCCCCTGCCTCCTGTCATCCCCAGCCTTCTGGGCCTGAGGGGGCACGGAGCGGCTGGCTGGCAGCATTGGGCTCTGCTAGGAATTGGCTGTGGGCAAGGTTCACCCCACACCTGCCGCCCGACAGAGAGCTCTGAAAGGGCTCCGGGGCCCATTACTGGAGCGGCCTCTCCCTGGGGCTGCCTCTTCCCGGGTAGCGAAGTGAATGTGGGTGCCCTCCCAAAATCCACACCCACCAGATCCCCAGAATGTGACCTCATTTGGAAATAGGGTCTTTGCATATGTGATCAGTTAAGGATGCTGGGATGGATCCGACCGCAGTTAGGGTGGCACTGAATTCCATGATTGGCATTTTTCTAAGAGGAAAGGACACAGACTCAGTGAGGAGGCCTCATGAAGACAGACGCAGGACCCACCAGAAGCCAGAGAGGCCAGGAAGGACCCGCCCCCAGAGCCTTCAGAGGGTACACGGCCCTGCCCACACCTTGACTTCAGACTTCTGACCTCCAGGACTGAGAGAATAAATGTGTGTTGTTTTGTTTTGTTTTTTTAATACATTTTTATTGATTTCAGAGAGGAAGGCAGAGGGAGAGAGAGATAGAAACATCAATGATGAGAGAATCATTGATTGGCTGCCTCCTGCACGCGCCCTACTGGGGATCGAGCCTACAATCCGGGCATGTGCCCTTGACTGGAATCGAACTTGGACCCTTCAGTCCACAAATTGACACTCTGTCCACTCAGCCAAGCTGGCCAGGGCAAACGTCTGTTGTTTTGAGCCACCGTGTATGTGGGGCTTTGTTATAGCAGCCCCAGAAAACCTACACCCTCAAACCTACTTGTTAAAGTCTCCGTCGACTGGGGCGGGAGGCACAGTGTTCCGAGGGCTCAGCCTGCTGTCACGTTGCCAGAGGCACTGGGTTGGGCGAAGCCTGGGCTTCAGGTTTAATTTTGGAGCGTGCACACTCGCACACGCACATACACCCACTCACCCCACTTCCAACTTCTAAGAATAGCGTGCTGCAATAAAGGGCTCCAGCTCCGGCTCGGAACTGGCCAGCTCCCGGGGGAGGTTTCCTTGTGGTTTGGGTTGGGAAGTCTGTCTCCCCTGGCACCGCAGGCTGCAGCGGGAACCCACCTCCACACCCCCTGGCGTGAAATCGCCGATGATGACAGGCGCCTGGCGGGACTGGCGGCCCAGGGGGCTCAGGATGAACGTTAGCAGCATTTTTTTACCCTCACTGAACGCTCCCGACTCTCTTTCAACATCCAAGGGTATTTTTATTAAAGGCCTCTGGAGTGTTAATAAATAAAACCGAAAACTGCTCCCCCAGTACGTCCTCCTCTGCTTTCCCTGCCAGGCAGGGAGCTGCCAGCAGCCAGCTTCCAGTTTGGAGCGGCCACCTGCCACCTGGCAGATGGCTGGGGGAGTCAGAGCCACAGGTGATCGGGGAGTGTGCTCTCATCCCCGCGGCTTTGCCACCGATTTTCTTGAAAATAACCTTCCACCTGGGTCCTCACTCACTCAAAGAGGGGCAGGCGGGCAGGATGGTTGGTTAGGTGCTGCCAGCCATGACATTCTAAGATGACAGACTTCCTTCTGTGCCACCGAGCAGCATGTCTGCTCACCCCCAGGCTCACTCACCTGCCTCCTCCACCTTCACTGGGCACCGCAGGCCCCAGGCTGCAGAGACGCTGGGCATGATAAGAAAGAAGGGCGCCGGTCAGTGAGCGCAGGCACCAGCGGGAGGAGTGGAGCAGAGAGGAGCGTGAGGATGAGCTGGGTGGCCGGGCAGGAGAGGCAGAGGGAGCGGTCAGGCAAGGATGAGGTCCCAGTAGATGCGAGTGAGGGTTGCAGGGCAGATGGGACCCAGATGGTGCAGGGAGTTTGGAGTCTTTCCCAGAGGCCACCGGGAGCTACGCTCCGATCTGGTTTTCTTTAGGAAACGTCATCTGGACACATGGAAGTCTGGGGTGTTCGGAGGCCCCCAGAACCATCGCCTCCTGTTTTCAGCTGGCTCTGAGAGTGCTGCCAGGAGGTGTTCTCCTGTCACTTTGAACACCATACACTGGGGGGCTGGCCTCCTCTCTCTGCCTGCCCTGGGGTAATAATCAGCACTATTGGGAATATGGGGTTCAGGTTTGGGCCCATGGCTCTCTACCTATGTGATCCTCCAGCTTCATAATCCTGAGCGTGGACTCGGGGGTCAAGACTCCTAGGTGGAAAGCTCTGCCGCTTACCAGCTACTTCGTCTTGGATCGGTTACTTAACTTCTCTGAGACTCAGTATTCCCACCTCTAAAATGGGCCCATTACCAGCCATGATGACAGGCATGTGAGCTCCCCTCCTTACGTCACAGACCTGGGGCAGGAACTGAGATAACTGTGTCTGGAGCCCAGGCAGGCGGCGGGGAGGAGCAGCTGGGCCAGTGGGCAGACGGTGGGTGGTGGGTGGTAGGATGTGAAGGTTAGTGTTGTCAGTGTGTTGACACAACCACTAAAATGTCCTGCAGCAAGAAGCCCAGAAAGAAGCAGGATCGTTCGTGCCAGCACGCCGGTGTGGGCTTGGGCCGCAGCCTGACGTCACTGGAGTTGGCCAGGCTGCCCGAGCGCTGCCATCGGAGAGCTGAGCACGGCAGCCTTATCAACCGTGTGGAAGGTACTCCCAAGGCTCGGGGTGTTTCTTAGCAACTGCCTATTTGGGGGGAACACTGAGAGCCACAGGGAGGCTGGCTTGGAAGCCTGTGCAAGGCAGGCAGCATCCTTCACCAACGTGCCGGGCCCCCTGCAGCCCCGCCCCCTCGGGCCTGCTGCTCTCCCCCAGGCCACATGATGAGACCGGAAGACCTCCACGCGGCCGCCAGCTCCCCGACAGGTCTCCAGGCAGCTCCCAGGGCCCAAGGCTGGCAGAGAGGCCCTGGTTCTCTCCTCGGCCCCCAGGCGGAGCCCAGTTGCCATCTGTTGGGCTTCAGACCATCTGAGCTGCTGACAGGACACGGGGGGCAGGGGGGAGAAGACACCCAGCAAAGCACAGCCGGCCCCCCACATGTACACCCAGGGCTGGGCACACACAAGGCATCCTGAATGGAGTCCAGAAGAGATGGGTCTCCTTTGCAAACGACACAGGTGTTCTAGAACGTTCCAGGATACAAACGCTTGCTGGATTTGGGTTCTTTCTCCACTCTGGCAGCCAATACATCATTCTGTCTTTGCAAAATTTATTTTGGGGAATTAAAAAATTCTGCCCGGGTCCTGCTTCCTGGCACAGGCGGTCGCTATCAGGTATGTGATATTCATGCGAACATCCTCCTGTCGCGACTGCCCACCCAATTTTAAATGAATTATCCAATTCGGCTAAGAAGGGGATGCGTTCCACTTCCAGGAATATGCTGCCAGTGGCTCTGTCTTGATTGCTCTCCCCCTAAACCCTTTCCAATTAAAACCAAGACTGTTCCGTACAGTGTGAGAAGGAGCGGGGATGTTGCTGTGGAGACGGGAGGATTTCTCATCATATCAACATTTCGATCTCCTGATGGGAGGGGAGCTGGCAACACTTGCCGCCTCCCGCTGGGATGAGTGTTCGCTGCCAACAAGAAGGACAAAAGCTCTGTTGGACGTTGGACCGAAAAAGGATGAGGGATGGTGTAAGCTTCCAGGTCTCCTTCTGCAGCAACCCGAGAGTCCTGGCTTCAGCTTCTATGAGCACAAGACAGTAGCTGGGCATATGCAAGAGGCAGGCAGACTCCCCCGTTTTCCTTCTCTGCCCCGCACCTCCCCCCTCCCAGGCAGTGCTAGAGAGGGGCTTGCAGGCCCTGATACTGGGTGGCACCAACTCAGCCAGCAGACAGAGATCCATTTGTGGGAACTGGCCAGAAAGATCAGGGACACGATCGATGCCGATAAGAGTAAGAGGAGGCAAAGATTTTTGTTTCTAAAATGCAGATGTGGTCATGGCATTCCCTTGCTTATAGCCCTTCATTAGCTCTCCGTTGCCCTCGCCATAAAGTTCCAACTCTTTGGCATGAGGCACCCCATGCTCCATTTCCCACCCACTCTTCCACACCTCTCTCTCCCTCGTTCCCTAAATATATCCTCCATGCCTGACAAGTCAAAAGCCTCCCTGCCTTAGCACATGCTGTTCCCTGGCCTGATAGGTCCTTTCCCAACTTTTGTCAGCCTGGTACAGTCACCCTCATTCCTCCAGATCTGGTTCCGGAGCTCCTGGTGGCCTTCTCTCGGCCTCCCCGTCTCTCCTGGAAGATGCTGGAATCAGGACCCTGCTAGCGTCTGCTACCTCGTGCTCTATTATATAGTTGGTTGGCATGTCTGCCTCCCAGCCAGGAGCTGAGCCGCTCAAGGGGAGTGGGTATGTTTTAGAAGGAATGGCTGAACGATGGAGGAGAAGGCAGAGGTGAAGGAAAGGGGCCATGCCAGCTGGAGAGGGTGTGTAACTAAAACCACCCAGAGCTCATCTGGAAGCCAATGAATGCCTTGCACCCAGCAGTTCCTCGTGCCCCTCTGACCTGGGCCGAGAGGCGTGTGGGCAGCCAACGGGGCCAGTTCCAGGTGTGCTGTGGGCACCAACCCCTCTCCTCTCCACCCGAGCACCCCCGGGATGAGAGACTGAAACACCCAGTCCGTCGATGTGGTTAAGGAGCGAAAAGGGTTGTTAACATGTTCATAAATAAACCCTCTGAAAGAGCTCAATATCGGGTTATAGAAGTACCTTCTGAAAGAGTCAGTTTAAACTTCAGGAAAAAAATAACCCCTACCCCCAAATTCAACCGGTCAGAACCACAACGAACAAGCCCACCTCCGAGGGTGCGAGGCTGAGACGGCTGCCTGGGAAGGAGGAACTGGAATGCTCAGGCACAAACTACATGTCCCGTTGGGTCTCTACCAGCTCGGGCGTCTGCCCCTCGTGGACTCAGACACAGGCGTCCTCCCATTAACCTGCATGTTTCCAAGCTAAACAGGGGCCTTCAGTCCATGCCCGGGCATAAAGCAAGGGGCATCCAGGGCTGGGCAGCACTCCTTTGCTGCAATTTATTTGGGTTTGCCCAGCAGCCTCTTCAAAAACGAAGTGGGGGAAGCAGTCCTTGGTGGTGCTCGGCTGCAAACCCCAGGCCTTCCAGCCTTCCCTGTGCCCGGGAAAGGAGCAAGCCACAGGCACACAGGCTGGGTGGGGAACCTCAGAGGCCAGCGCCAGGTCTCCGCCATCGCTAACCGGGGGCTGCAGCCACCAGGCCCAGCTCTGCTTCCCATCTAAGTCCTTTACCACTGAGATCCCAGAGTCTGAATCCCTCCCAGGCAGGTCTCGGTGTCTTCACCTGTTTCCTCCCTGGGGACCCAGCACGGTGCCTGGCACATGGTAGGCACACTGGGACGTGCCTGTCACAGAATCTAGTTCCGTCCCTGCTGCTGAATCTAGCTGCTGCCTCTGTCATGGGGAGCAGTTTTCCCCAAGGATTTGCTAGATCAAGCCATCATCTCCAAGGCTCCCCCTCTGTGTGTACTCCTGAAAAGCTAAACGAAAACCTGGCAGTATGTGAACTAGAGGTATGTGTTATGGGTAGAAGGATGTCCCCCCCAAAAAGAAATGGGGAAGTCCTAACTCCCATACCTGTGACTGTGACTGTGACTTTTTTTGGAAGGAGGGGCTTTGCTGATGCAACCAATTTAAGATGAGGTCATGAGGATAGGCCCTAGTCCAGTGATGGCGAACCTTTTGAGCTCGGCGTGTCAGCATTTTGAAAAACCCTAACTTAATTCTGGTGCCGTGTCACATATAGAAATTTTTTGATATTTGCAACCATAGTAAAACAAAGATTTATATTTTTGATATTTATTTTATATATTTAAATGCCATTTAACAAAGAAAAATCAACCAAAAAAATGAGTTCGCGTGTCACCTCTGACACGCGTGTCATAGGTTCGCCATCACTGCCCTAGTCCAACAGACCTGGTGTCCTTATAGGAGGGAAATTTTAAGAGAGAGACACACAGGAAGAATGCCATGTGAGGACAGAGGCGGAGACTAGAGCGATGCAGCTACTGGCCAAGCTAGACCACCAGGAGCCAGGGAGAGGCAAGGAGGGGTTCTACCCAGAGTCTCAGAGCATGGCCCTGCCGAGACCTGGATTTCAGGCTTCTGGCCTCCAGGACTGAGACAAGAAATATCTGTTGTTGCAAGCCACACACTTTGTGGTCACTTGTTACAGCAGCCCTCGGAAATTAATACTGTACAATGCGTGTGTTTAACTGTAACGCTTACTTAACGTCAACATTTATCTGAGTGATTTGTGTTTGGGTAGTGTCCACCGCATTATGTGGTCCACTGGCTCATTCATTTAACATGAACTGAGCAACTAATGCATGCGAGAGGCTGCGCAGGGTCCCAGAGCCGCAAAAGTGGGTGAGCCAGGAGACCACGTGAGGACAGCTTTTCGAGGGAGCCGGCTATATACACAGCCATGTGAAGGCCATGCAGCACGTTAATAAGCACGGATAACAGAAATGAGGAGCATTTATTGTGTGCCACCAAGTGCCTGGCAGTGTTGAGCGCCTCTTATCACATTTAATCCTACACAAACCGACGAGGGAAGGTGCTGTTAGGATGCCCGCTTTCCGATGGGTGAACTTCGGCTCAGAGACCTGGAGAAAGGGGGACTCCAGCCTGGACCGTGCCGGCCACTCGGAAGAGATGGAGACTCGCTCCTACGGGGTGTGCAGAACAGTGTGCGCTTTGGTTCAGAGGGGCGAGGAAGAGTCACTTAAATAGGAAAACATCTTCGTAGTTGAATTTTCAGAACAGCCAACATAGACAAAAATAGGCCACTGGGCCCGGCCAGTGTGACTCAGCAATTAAGCATCGACCCACGAACCAAGAGGTCGCCAGTTCAATTCCAGGTCAGGGCACATGCCTGGGTTGAGGGCTCGATCCCCAGTGGGGGACGTGCAGGAGTAGCCGATCAATGATGTTCCTCTCTCATTGATGTTTCTCTCTCTCTCCCTTCCTCGCTCTCTAAAAACCAATAAAAAAAATTAAAAAAAAATAGGCTATTGGGTAAAGAACCTGTGACCATGCCTCTTCAGTCATTAACAAGCACAACCCAGCGCACCTGATGGCTCACAGGGACGCGAGCTGTCCTCTCTGTGTGGCCCGTGCCGGAAGGCAGGACAAAAGTCCCCATTTCCTCCTTTGCACCTGCCTGAGCTTTTCCGATGAGCGATAAGGAACAGAGCATCTCTGTCATTACTCTGGTTCATCTTTGTGGCACCTGATGTGTCTGGGGCACTATTCTCAGCTAATGTGTGAACTCGGCTAATCCCCAGCACAAGCCCATGGTGCAGACTCTATTACACCCATTTTACCAAAAAGGAAGCTGAGACCCAGCGAGATTAGGCGAAGCACCTAGTCAGAGCTGGATTCAAACCCAGACACTCCAGCCCAGAGTTCATGCTGTAACAGCCTTGCTGGAGGAGGGTGGGGTGATTTTTGGAGGAATGATGATTCAAGTGCCTCAGCCCAGCCTGACACTATCAGCCCATCCGTTACCCTCCTCCGGTGCCTTCAGCCAAGTTCTGCCCGTATTTTCCACTCCTTTTCTCTACCCATCTCTAGTATTCTGGAACGAGCTAAAAATATAACGTATACCATATAAAAATAATGGCACGCTCATGCTCGTCTACTGTGGCAGGAAAACTTCCCTATTAGGACAAACCCAGGGATGTGCAATTTCAGCCAAGAGTGAAGAGATGGTGGCTCACAAATGACAGAAAAAAA
>NW_005370777.1:3819406-3823031 GCF_000412655.1 Myotis brandtii
AGAGGGAGGGGGAAGTGGGGGAGGGGGGGAGGACAGTAAATGGCAAACAAGGTCATGCCGAGTGTTGGGAAACTGAAACACGTGTGTGGTGCAGAGTGGGGCACACCAGGTGGCCAGGGGCCTCACATTCACAAAGACCCTCCTCAAGTCTGTCTCTTAGGGGAGAGCCTGGATCATTTAAGATCGCCATTTTTGTGGGTCAAAAATGGCCAGATGTTGGCAATTTCATATGGTTCCATTTACACACAGAGTAACTCTGGCAAAACTGAAAGAGGTATTCATCTAAAACGGAAAATGCAGGGTACTTTTTGTAACCTTCTTTTGCCATTTCTCCTCCTCCTCCTCCTTTTCTCTACCCATCTCTAGTATTCTGGAACGAGCTAAAAATATAACGTATACCATATAAAAATAATGGCACGCTCATGCTCGTCTACTGTGGCAGGAAAACTTCCCTATTAGGACAAACCCAGGGATGTGCAATTTCAGCCAAGAGTGAAGAGATGGTGGCTCACAAATGACAGAAAAAAACAACAGGAAGGAAGAACACAGCTGTCAAGGTTCTCTCCTCCTCCCCCACTCAGCCTGTCCTCTCTCCTCCTTCATCCTCCTCCCCCTCCTCCCTCTTCATCTCACTTTAAACTACGTCAGGAGTCTAACCATCACTCTTATTCATCACTTGAGAACATTTCAGGAGGAAGATGAAAACAGCCGTGTGTACATATGTGTACACTGTGTAGACACATTCTTGTACTGTGTACTCGCACACATGCACACAGGTCCATGGCTGGACGCAGGGCACCTTCTCCAGGGCCAAGCCTGCGACACACAGGACGAGAGCTGCCCCTGCGCTCACTGTCAGCACCAGCTGCTGCTCAGAGGTCACCGGGCCAGACCTCCAGCTCAGCCCCAGCAGGACAGGAAAGGGGCAATTTCAGGGAGCAGGCCTCTCTGGCCACTGGGATCCCCAGCCTGGGTGCAGCCTGACACCCCGTGTGCAATGGATTTTTCAGTGCTGAAGTGCTTGATAATCAACAAAGAATGTCTAAGGTTGCAATACACTTTGCGCTGCCTGACGGCCCACCTGGAACTCAGGTGATTCAGAGGCAAAAAGAAGGAGAGGCCCAGAAGGCGGGGTGTGGGCCTTTGGCCTGGAATGTGGGCATCCCGGCTCCCCAGCTTCCTGGCTGCAGGACGGTGGGCAGGTTTCTCACCAAAGCCCCGCATCCTCACCTGAGAAAGGAGACGATGCCAGAGGGGCTGTCTTGGAGGGGTTGTAGTTTTAGGGTGGGGAGCCCTCAGCCCAGTGCCTTAGAGGGAGCCCTCAGCCCAGTGCTGGTGACTGCGGCCTCTGAAATGGCTTTCCTTAGAGATTAAAACATCTACTCCGGGGAGACCAGGTGTGGTCCCAGCAGCAATAGCTTTGCCCGTCTCTTCGTGTCATTTCCAGCCCACGATCTCCCTTCCCGCTGACGACCCGGGGTCCTTAGCCCCAGCGTCCAGAGGTGAAACGGAGGCCCAGACGCGGAGGCAGGGCTCCTTTCCTTTGACACCTTATCTTAAAACAATGATTTCTTTTTAAAGCCTCAGGCTTTCGGGCACCCTGCCAGCCGGCGAGACGACTGTTTTCCTTCAGAGGGTCCCAATTCCCATCGTGCAACTTAGGACCTGGGTAAAAACGCCAAACAATAAACCGTCTGCCAGGCTTGCAGGCAGCGAGCGAGCGCCATTTGCAAGACGTGCTTTCACATCTTAGTGGGACCCTGCCTTGAGCGGGGACTAATTAGCTGCCACACTAAAGGAAAGCACCTCGAACATCTCAACGCCATAATCACGTGCCATTACGATCGCATGAAGGAACTTTTATAATTAACGATGCCTCCACTTCCTGAAATGTGTAATCCTTCTGTCCTGAATTCCAAAGAGGCTGGCAGGAGGAATCGTTAAATATAGATCGGGAACTAATACTTAAATCAGTTTTTAATCCACCTTTCGATACCAGCAGTAAAACCAGAACAGAAGCTCTCCCTCATTAAGACCAAGTCTCTCTGTCGATGAGGCTACATGGTCGGCAACAACAGAGCCACGCAGAAATGGTCAACAATTCCAGGCCTGAAGCGATTGCCCCTAAAGAGCAATGTTGTTGTTTTTTGCCCTAGTAGGCACATTAACTGCTTTTTTCCAGAAATGATTAAAACGCACAACTGTCCTGGCTCTGGCAACGATGCTGTGACTTAAAAAGGAACGTGGTTTGTCTTTGGATTAGGGAAGTTTCAAACTCCATGTACTGAGCACTGTTTTTAGCAAGCATGTCAAACTCAAGGGCAGTGGGCCGCAGGACTCCTTTAAATAAATGAGGTTTGTGGCCCACTGGCCGCGAGTTTGACATGCTTGGTTTTAAGTAACACTGACCACATGACACTCGCTGCGTCTTCACAGGGATCCTGAGCCAGGACTGGTAGGATCCTGGTTTATCAATGAGGACCCAGAGGCACTGAACGAAACGCCCAAGCTACCATCCCCCCAGGAAAGACCTAAGCTACCATCCCCCAGGAAAGGCCCAGGTGCGGGAACTACAAACCAGTTGAGATCAACAGACTTTCTAGATTTTAACATTCATCCTGTCACCCCAGCAGCCGTGAGGGAAGCCCCACAACCTACCCACATCTAATTTCTGTTGCTCACAGAGGCCTGCAGCTACGACAGGTGAAAATGCAGAAGGCCTAGAATTGGACCTGCAGTCATACCCAAAGGGCTTCCGGGGAAAAAAAAAATCTCCATAGCTGTTTTTCTCAAAAAAACAACAACAACCAAAACTGCATACATCGCCTCTATTTGATTTTCTAACTTGCTTCACAGTACACGGTTATGTGCTTTCAACCATGGTGGATGGAGGCCCCCCACCCTGCTCCAGCTCCCCACCACAGCCTCCAGTCGGGCAAGGGCCTACCTTGTCATAATAGTAGCGCAGGGCTCTGCTCAGCTTGTCGTAGTTCATGTTCGTCTTGTTTTTGCGGAGTCCCCACAGCTTGGCCACTTCTTCTGCTTTGAGGAGCTTGAACTCACCATCGTTGGAGGTCCAGCAGATCAGATGCTCATGTTTCTGGTCCAGCAGCAACTGCAACAGGAACTGCCACAGCGTGATTGCACTCTCCATACCTGCGGAGGGAGGGTGGGTCAGAGCCGAGCACCTGGCAAGTCTGGGGGGCGGGGGGTGCCAGTGAACCCTCAGTGCCCCCTCTCCCCTCCCCGGGAACCCAATACCCTCGAGTTCATCATACCTGGGGAGGGAGGGTGGGTCAGAGCCGAGCACCTGGCAAGTCTGGGGGGCGGGGGGTGCCAGTGAACCCTCAGTGCCCCCTCTCCCCTCCCCGGGAACCCAATACCCTCGAGTTCATGTCCATCCCACCAGGCCACTCTGAATCGGGTGCCTTGGGCTGCATTTTGGAAACAGCTACGATTCAGAAATACAGGGCAGCCCTGTGGTCCTCGTATTCACAACACACATCCCCACAGGTGACAGGGTTGCATTGGAAACAAAGTGAAAAATGATGAACAAATTGCCCACCTGTAGCCTTAGACCCCATTCAAACGATTCTCCACTTAACACTAGTGTCTGCGTCCACCC
>NW_005370777.1:3823140-3832367 GCF_000412655.1 Myotis brandtii
AAAAAAAAAATCTCCATAGCCGTTTTTCTAAAAAAAAACACCCAAAACAACCAAAACTGCATACATTGCCTCTATTTGATTTTCTAACTTGCTTCACAGTACACGGTTATGTGCTTTCAACCATGGACTATGGAGGCCCCCCACCCTGCTCCAGCTCCCCACCACAGCCTCCAGTCGGGCAAGGGCCTACCTTGTCATAATAGTAGCGCAGGGCTCTGCTCAGCTTGTCGTAGTTCATGTTCGTCTTGTTTTTGCGGAGTCCCCACAGCTTGGCCACTTCTTCTGCTTTGAGGAGCTTGAACTCACCATCGTTGGAAGTCCAGCAGATCAGATGCTCATGTTTCTGGTCCAGCAGCAACTGCAACAGGAACTGCCACAGCGTGATTGCACTCTCCATACCTGGGGAGGGAGGGTGGGTCAGAGCCGAGCACCTGGCAAGTCTGGGGGGCGGGGGGTGCCAGTGAACCCTCAGTGCCCCCTCTCCCCTCCCCGGGAACCCAATACCCTCGAGTTCATGTCCATCCCACCAGGCCACTCTGAATCGGGTGCCTTGGGCTGCATTTTGGAAACAGCTACGATTCAGAAATACAGGGCAGCCCTGTGGTCCTCGTATTCACAACACACATCCCCACAGGTGACAGGGTTGCGTTAGAAATAAAGTGAAAAATGATGAACGAACTGCCCACCTGTAGCATTAGACCCCATTCAAACGATTCTCCACTTAACACTAGTGTCTGCGTCCACCCGTCCTACCAACTCCTTTGCTGGTCGGTCTCTAGTCCGCTCATTGCTATGAATGCCCGACCCCTTGATACGTGCATCTGCGTGGGGGCCTGGGATCATGAGGTTGGGGGATATCAGTCGGGGTGACTATAGGCTGAGCTTCTGGAGGAAGGGTCTTTGTGGGCTCACTCTGTACTCCCAGCACTCTGACAACCCAGCACAGTGCCCGGATGCAGCATGCGCCAGCCGGCAGATGTCTGCCACTGGAAGAGGCTTCCGCACTTTCCCAGGCATTCGTCAGCTTGCAGATCAAACCGCACCGTCACTCGTGCGGAGGCGGGAACAGCATTTTTTTCTCCGCCATGAGAGGAAAACCTAGAAAATGTTATCTTTTCCCTTCGACTCGGGTGTGGACTTTGTGAGTGCTGTTCCTTCTGCCTAAAATGCTGTTCCCTGGCTTGGGAGGCTGGTGAATGCCTACTCACCGGGACCCCGTTCAAATAGGGCCTTCTCGAGGACATTTCACCCCACTCCCTCGGTGCTTCCCCTACTTCAGGCGTTTGAGGACTTTCGTGGCAACGGGTACTGATTCTAAACCCGATAATAACAGCAACAATAACCATGACAATAATCCACTTCTCTTATCGACACTCATCAAACTAGGAAAGAAGAGGTGGTTGGGCTGCACTCACACGCTTCACCTCAGATGAGCTGCGGTGACTGGACACAGGCCGTGCGCTGGGTTCCCATGTGGGCGGGATGGGGTGGCAGTCGGTGCTGGGCTGAGGAGGCCAGGGACTAACAGAGGGTGGGAAATGAGCTTCAGGTAGGAAGAGAGGCTTTATGGGCAAGCTGAGAGCTGGGGACAAAGCCAGCAAGAACTGAGACAGCCACGAGGGGACAGTGACGTCCTAGGAGGCGTGACTGGACCCCGGGAACGGTGAGGGTTCCCGCCCCTGGGAGGCCTGGGAGCCAGAATCGCTGCTTCGGGAGAGTTATCTGTCCCCACACTGTGGCCATCTCCACAACTCCTCTCATGCAACCCTCTTAAAGGGGCAGCTTTCAGGCTGACAACTTGATTTTCTCCCTTTCCACGTGGCCAGGGATGTGAAAACACCTAGCCATCCAACAAGTAGTCATTTCCTCATTGCCGCTCACACGTTTAGCCAAAGGAACACATTTTATTGTTTCTCTAAGCAACCTGGGTTTCTCAGTTAAAGGAAAGCAGATGAGGAGTGTTCTCAAATACCCACACGGCATTCTATGCATGGCCCTTTAAAGGGGAAATCAACCCTCCGCACAATGGCCACTCCGTCTGCGAGACTGCGAATCATTGTCTTATTGGATCAAAACCCCCGTTGCCTCTCACGAGTCTTGTAAGCACAACTGCTGTGATACACAGCAGCTCATGGGCTCCAGCTCCTGACAAGAACCACCCTCCAGTTACCAGAGGACTAGAGGCCCAGCGCGCAAAATCTCACGAGACCCATCAATGCACCTCCTGGTGACCGGTCGTTGGGTCATTACGGCGTTACGGCCACTAGCCTTTTATAATGTAGATGAGCCACAGGCGTTCTTCTCATCATTGGCACTAAGAATTGCTAGCAGTTGTCTCAAATTCTTTGGTGTGCTTTTAGCTAAGTACTTCAGAAAGTCACTTTTAAAATATCTTTGAAACTTGAAGGGGATGCTCAGAGGAACCTGCTCCAAAGGACAGAAGGCTGCCAGGAGGTTTGGAGGTGAGGGTGCAAGGGACCAGGGGAAAGTGGTCGGGCCCCTGCCCTTCCCCACCTGCAATGGACATGAACCACTGTGTTCCAGATGGGACGGGAGGGCCATGGAAACGCCTCCATGCATTTTACACTCGGTGCTCCTCCCACGCAGGCCTCCTCAGAGCTCCTTGAGCTTCCTGGAATCCCTTCTCATGGCGTTGCCACGGTGTGCATGGGAGCTATGGAGAAGGCTGGGTAAATGCCCTCAAGCCTTCCCTCCTTTCCCTGTTCACATAATCGTGCAACAGTGCCCTACACAGGATGGGGTACTTTTTCCCCATCCCACTGAAATTTGGGCTTGGCCAAGTGCTTTGATGTGGCCAAAGGAATCGTGGTAGAAGCTACAACGTGATGACTCTGAGCCGAGTTTGCAGGGGCTTCACACGTTTGTGCTTTTCCTCCTGTGCTCCTATCACCACTGTGAAGCTGCTGCTCCACAATGTGACGCATGGGCCCAACCTGAGCTCAACCCAGAGCCTGGAGCCAAGTCTCAGGTCCCACAGTCTGAAGTAGCATCCCTGAAGCCAACCCAGGAGAAAAAGAAATGCTGTTGGAAGCCACCAAGTCTAGGGGCAGTTTGTTACATGGCACCTTTGCAGCAAAAGCTGACTATTACAATGCTCGATGTCTTTGCTTTAAAAATTCTCTCTTTACTGGGGTACAATGTCTTTACACTATAGTGCCTACATTTACAATCACCAGCACTTTACAAAAAGTATTCTACGAGATGCAGAGGGACTGGCTGACCATGTCTTTACTCAAAGGGCTCCGTTGGGCTCAGTGATGACCACGTGCACAACGGCCGTCACACCTAAGACAAGCAAGTGGTGGAGATGGGGGCCTCCAGATCAGGCCCTCCCCCCCCCCCCCCCCATTTTTTGAAATGAAGAAAATGGGGGCTGCCAGGAGGTTTGGAGGTGAGGGTGCAAGGGACCAGGGGAAAGTGGTCGGGCCCCTGCCCTTCCCCACCTGCAATGGACATGAACCACTGTGTTCCAGATGGGACGGGAGGGCCATGGAAACGCCTCCATGCATTTTACACTCGGTGCTCCTCCCACGCAGGCCTCCTCAGAGCTCCTTGAGCTTCCTGGAATCCCTTCTCATGGCGTTGCCACGGTGTGCATGGGAGCTATGGAGAAGGCTGGGTAAATGCCCTCAAGCCTTCCCTCCTTTCCCTGTTCACATAATCGTGCAACAGTGCCCTACACAGGATGGGGTACTTTTTCCCCATCCCACTGAAATTTGGGCTTGGCCAAGTGCTTTGATGTGGCCAATGGAATGGTGGTAGAAGCTACAACGTGATGACTCTGAGCCGAGTTTGCAGGGGCTTCACACGTTTGTGCTTTTCCTCCTGTGCTCCTATCACCACTGTGAAGCTGCTGCTCCACAATGTGACGCATGGGCCCAACCTGAGCTCAACCCAGAGCCTGGAGCCAAGTCTCAGGTCCCACAGTCTGAAGTAGCATCCCTGAAGCCAACCCAGGAGAAAAAGAAATGCTGTTGGAAGCCACCAAGTCTAGGGGCAGTTTGTTACATGGCACCTTTGCAGCAAAAGCTGACTATTACAATGCTCGATGTCTTTGCTTTAAAAATTCTCTCTTTACTGGGGTACAATGTCTTTACACTATAGTGCCTACATTTACAATCACCAGCACTTTACAAAAAGTATTCTACGAGGTGCAGAGGGATTGGCTGACCATGTCTTTACTCAAAGGGCTCCATTGGGCTCAGTGTGACCACGTGCACAACGGCCGTCACCTAAGACAAGCAAGTGGTAGAGATGGGGACCTCCATATCAGGCCCCCCCGCCCCAGATTTCTGGAATGCAGGAACTGGGCCGAGGGGAGGCATGGAGCTGTGAACCAAGAACCACAGAGCTGCCCGCAAACTCTCACACGCCAGGAGAGCTTGGTTGGTGGCTGGGCGGGCTGTGGACCGTCCCCTTCCCTCCCCCTGGGTTCTCCAGGCCGACGTGTCACAGCCGGGCCACCACTGAGGGCTGGAGGGTTGCTCAGAAGAGTTACATGTGAGTAACACGGTTCCACCGGAGGTGACTAAGGCATCAAGCCATTCCTGCCTAAGGCTGAGGCTCATTCTCCGCTTCCCCTGTTCTCTCCAGCCACCCCTCTGCCCTGGTTGGTCCACCAGTTTCGAGGACTGCACAGCACACAAATCTTCACTGTTGAAAATCCCCGTCACACATGACTCAGAGATGAGTCTCAGAAATATTTCCCAGTGAGCTAATAATCACATCTAGAAACATCTGTCACTCCCTTCAACACTTGGCAGAAGTAATCCTGGGATCGAGTGGGCCCCAAAGACAGCTGTGGACCCTCCCACACCCTCTGGCCAGAGCCCTAGGGGGGGTTAAACTGTGAGAGTGTATGTGGGGGGGGGCAGGGGCCACCAGCTGACGTCACCGCTGTGCTCTCCATGCAAGGGCACTCGCTGTGTTTCTTTGATTTTAATTCAAACCTTAACTCATTTTAATCGTGATTAAGTGTCATCATTTGCACAGTTGTTTTTACATACCATCACGCTTCACACTCTATCACACCCCTGCCAGCTACAAATTTTGTTCCCTCTGGGACGCTGCAAAAGGAAGAATCTGACATTGTGTTTGGGGAGCATGCTCTTCCAACAACCGCCAGCACAGAACATATTAGCAAATTATCCAAATGAAGCTCCCTCTCACCAGGAAAAAAAAAAAATCTAAGGGCTTGGTTTTTTTGTTGTTTTTTTTTTTTTCCAGATTAATTCCTCAATGAAGCCCCGTGTCTTAACATGCAGGTGTTATGAGGAATATGAGTAACTCAGACAGTATACTCTGGCTCCTATTGAATAAAAAGTTGGAAAAAGTGTTGATACTTGAGATTTAGGCTGTGTGCAGCATTACGCAAACAGAGGCCAGCTTTAAGATAAAATGTTTCATCAGCCTAGCCTCATTTAGCTCATTTGGAAAACTCTCCACTGAAAATACATAGAACACATGAGCCCTGGCCGGTGTGGCTCAGTTGGTTGGGCATCATCCCATATGCCAAAAAGATGCCGGTTCGATTTCCAGTCAGGGCACATGCCCAGGTTGTGGGCTCTATGCCCAGTAGGGGGTGTGCAGGAGGCAGCCTGGGTCATTGATGTTTCACTCTCCCTCTCCCTTCCTCTCTCTCTCAAAACCAATAACAATTTTCTTTTAAAAAAATAAGTGAAAATACATCGAACACATGAACGAAATGCTATATAAATGCTTTAAAAACATTCCTCCAAAACAAATTTCTGCTCATTAGAAAATGCTTCTCCTTCCCCACCCCCCTGTCCAGACCTTATTTTGAATGTATGAGATTCTATCGGGTATTGCAATGCCACTCAAAGCCAACCTCTGCACTTAGATATCTGAGAGGATCAGTCCACTCTAAGGCGTCACCGCTCTGACAGGAAGAGGGGCCCCTTAGCACTTGACAGTAACTTCACCTCGGTCGGTGGCGTAGCCTGCAATGAATGGTCACCATTTCTGAAACCCCAGAGCTAACCAAATAGGACAGTCACGGCAGCTGGCAGGCCCGCCTCCAGGCCTCTCCAGAGAACAAGGCTACCTCCTATTTGCCCCAACTGCTCTCCCTTTGTAATATATACCTTAGATCTTGCCGCAGTGGGTCTAGTTAGATAATTTAAAACAGGCTGTCCAATTTGAATAACACACATACCTCCTTTTAAACGCACAGGGGAAAAATTAACAGGTTTTCCCATGTTGACAAATGATTTTCATTAAAATTTTTATTATGTTCTCCCTTCGATAGAGGCTCCTCAAGGTTTAGAATTCTCATAGAACGGTAAAATGAATTGCACAGATAACACACATCCCCCTCCCCCACTCAGATTAACAATTTTACATAGGATAGATGATGTTTTGTGGAAATGCATCTAACACGCACCCAAAGGTTATGGCAAGGACTGAGCCAACGTAGGTACTTGTAAGTAAAATGTGTTTACACTACTATGCTCTCCAAAACTCCATTCTCCCCACTTCCTTCTTTTTTTTTTTTTTTGAGTGTCCATTTTATGTCCAGACGCCGGGTATTTGGGACATATCAGTGAACAAAAGAGATGAAGATCACTGTCCTCATGGAGCGTGCCTTCAGGGGGAGAAGACAGGCCATATGTCAATAGCAAACGTGACTACTTAACAACACAGCAGGTTATTCTGAATGCATGAAATTCTACAGGGTATTGCAATTGCAAAATCAAACTCTGCACTTATATATCTACGAAGATCAGTCCACTTTAAGGTGTCAGGGCTCTGACGGGAAAAGGAGCCCCTTAGAACTTGATACTGACTTCATGGGAAAATGCAGCCAGAGCCGGTGAAGGGGCTGGGAGCCTGGGATGCGCGAGCAGTCTTGGAAGGCCTCCTGGAGAAACTGAGAGTTGAGAAATTCCTTTGTTAAAAAATAATGTTCAGCCCGGCCAGTGTGTCTCAGTGGTTGATCATCCACCAGGAGGTCGGGGTTCCATTTCCAGTCAGGGGGCACATGCCCAGGTTTTGGGCTCGATCCCAAGTAGGGGGCGTGCAGGAGGCAGCCAGTCAGTGACTCTCTCTCATCATTGATGCTTCTATCTTTCTCCCCTCTCCCTTCCTCTCTCTGAAGTGAATAAACAAATAATAATAATGAATTTCACACTGGGTAACATCCTGGCTCTCTGGCAGATACAAAAATGAAGACAGGTTAAAGATTTAATTTTACCCATTAATCAAGGAGGGAACCAGGCAGACGCTATAACAAGGCAGGGGTGGGAACAGCAGTGACAAATGCCAAGGAAGCAGCAGCAGCGTGGGGCCTGGAGTGCCAAGGCCTGCAGTTTACACACCGACAGCCTCCCCCTTGAGCCTGAAGAACAGAAGTGTCTCAGGGTGATTGTGCTCCCTCAAGGGGCCGGCCAGAGAGTTAGCTCTACCCCAGGACCACCAGCATCGCCCTGTCACCTGAACCTGCACCCTGAGGCTGATTCAGGGACCACCACTTTGCACAAGTCTAAGAGGCCTAGTGATTTTGCATTTCTAACTTCAGGAGGTTTTTTTTTTTTTTTGCACAAAGAGGGTTCCCCCAAATTGTTTTCAGCGTCAAGCCCACAACACCTGGACCTGCCGCTGGGGGCTGTGGGAGCCCCTTCTCAGGCTGCCTCCTCCCTCCCTCTCTCCCTCCTAGAAGCTGCTTTCCTGGTCTTGGAAGCAGGCATTCTTTCGGCCTGCCACAAGGTGGCGCCAGACGTCTTAATGTGAGATGGGGCTGCCCGGAATCTTTATGCAAAGCATGAGGTTTTTTTGCTTCCATTCTTAGAAGTCAAATACCCACTAATTTGTTCTTCTTTCTATTGATGGCAACCTAACATTTCTCTTTGCATGCTCCTGAGTTCATTTTTAAAGTTACACTGAGGTGGGAGTTGAGGAAGTAGAATTATTATCTTTCATTTTCTACGGCTTATGCATTGTAGGAACTAAAGAAATTAGCCGACTTAAAAAACATTAGTCAGAAATGAGAGAGGCCACGAAAAGGAGAACTGTGTAAGAAGTAAATAGAGCAGGCGCTCAGTAAGTACCGGTCTTTTTTGCTTGTTAAAACTTGCACATTAGAGAAATAAGGATGGATTTGAATACTTCATAGCAAAAATTCTCTTAAATTCAACTCCCCTGTCCAAGTCCTCTGTCTAGAGCAGCATCTACTGAGTGTTTCTGTACCATTACATTATCAGTGCCCAAGAGAAAGGGCAGAAACCATTTCATTACATAAAACAAACGCTGCTCTTAAATCAAGGAACTGGGAAACAATAATATGTATTACCTGAGGTCTGCAGTAACTCAGCAAAGGCTAATTTTAAGGAATTAAGTTAATAAAGATAATACCTGGTAACTACGCAGCCCATACTTGAAATCTTTATTTTTGTAGGTGGAACTAAGATTATGGAAATGTATTTTCAAAAATATTTTAATTATTGTCAATAAGTGCATGTAAAAAAATGCTACTCTGTGAGGTCAAGTTCCTGCCCCTCAAAGCTTTTTATCTATTAACAAGTGTTTGTATTCTCATTCATTCTGTGAATCCCTACAGAGTGCCCATTTTTTAAAGAGTAAAATGCGCAGGAAAAGAGAGGGAAAGGCCCCATTGCGCAGCCTACTTATAGTATTGACCCTTCACAGTTTGCAATGTTTTTCAAATAACTCTTCCACCTGAGAAAAGAAAAAGAACTTTCGCCGAAACCGGTTTGGCTCAGTGGATAGAACGTCGGCCTGCGGACTGAAGGGTCCCGGGGTCGATTCCGGTCAAGGGCATGTACCTGGGTTGCAGGCACATCCCCAGTGGGAGATGTGCAGGAGGCAGCTGATCGATGTTTCTCTCTCATCGATGTTTCTAACTCTCTATCTCTCTCCCTTCCTCTCTGTAAAAAATCAATAAAACATATTTTTAAAAAAAAAAAGAATTTTCAGGGGAAATCACTGAATGTCACTGTAATAACAACAGTCGTTTACTGTGCTTGTGATCCACCCCTCTTTCCTTCTGAAACCCTGTGTTATCTCTGGGCACGTTAGAAACAAGTCAATTGGTTCATAGGTGACCTTTTTTTGTGGGAATTTCCTTTGGAAAAGTAAAGCGATGGCTACATCAACTCGGGCTGGGAAAGTGTGTTTGAGCCATTCTACTTCCTCCCACATCCGTATATTCATGCCACTTCCCACCACAC
>NW_005370777.1:3832385-3835510 GCF_000412655.1 Myotis brandtii
CACACTGCCCGACCAGCCCTCTGATCCCACATGGAGGTGGCAAGAGCACCTCTTCCCATTCTAGGCCGACTCCGATGGGTACCTCTTTGATCCCTAATTCGGCAATGTCCCAAAGCTTCCTGGCATTCCTGGTACAACGTGTGTCCTTCCTGGGCTGGAAGATGAAGAGGGGATCAATCCACAGGGTAAACAAATAATTGGTTGTCCCAGAAGCACACACCTATTTCTCTGTACCTCGAAGAAGCAAGTTAACTGGAATGAGCTGGTGTATGGGACAAGCTCAGCCCCGGGCCCTGGCCATTATAAGCCTTTGACGAGGCTTATGTGTTGCCTTCTTATGCCTTCTAGAAAGCCTTCACCACGGCACCCACAACTGGAGCTCTTTACTGCTGGCCACCACTCCATCAGCATCAATAAGCGTTCGAGAAAACGGTGTGCAGTGAGTCAACTTCTTTGGATCTTAATTTCTTTACCATTGAAGTGGGGATTGTAACGTATGACTTCAGAGACTCTTCTACCATGTGTCAAGGAGCCTAGACACGAAACCATTTTTCTCTTTTTTCCCCTCAGGAGGATGATAGTCGTGTCCACTTCTCCGGTGTCTTCTGACCGCCTGAGCCCTGCCTCTCCTCACATCGGGTAACAACACACACACACACACACACACACACACACACGAAGTGTGCGGTCCACAGTCTTCAGCCTATACACCACCACGTAATCTCTTCTCTGAAAGCATCAGACACAATTTTATTGGGCAGTTAAAGAAACACAAGCCTGCTAGATCAAAGCAGCCAACTGGTCACCCAGCCTTCCCAAAGGGAGGCTGTAGTTCATTACAGCCCGTTGGTTAACCACATCCACCTCCCTCGTATATCCACATGGCCAGGAAACAGATTTAGCAGTCCTGGGCATGGCAGGGAAGATCTTTCCAGGTAACCCACTGGATTAAAAAGCGGACCATGTCTTGAGAGATGAGTAAAGCTGTAAAAATCAGAGGTTCCTACAATCTGGGACAGCCAGCCCCCAGGCGCCCCCAGAGAGTCTCTTGTGGACATGCCGGCTCTGCTGACAATACTCTTTCATTTTTTTGTTGTGCGTTTTATTTTATTCATTGTTGACAGCATTACAGATGTCCCCCACTGGCCCCCACCTTTGTTCCTCTCCACCCCGCCCCCGCCCCACCCCAGGCCTTCGCCACACTATTGACAATGCTTTTTCTTTAAACAGATGGGTTGTTCCTTCCCAGACATTCCTGGACTAAGACCCAAACGTTCACTTTCTTTGCAAGTGTCTTTGTTGTCCGTGCTGTTTGCGTGTGTCTCCGTTCTGGCCCGGAGCACGTCGTCCTGCAGTTCTCAAAGTCGGTAACACCCGGCTTCCTGTTCTGCAGGTTGCAGGCAGGAAACTGGAAAATGGGCCACAGGAAACCTGGCCTCCTACATCTGCCCCACTTTGTAATTGCAGCTCTGGTTTCATTTTGCCTGTGTGTCACCTCTGCTTTAACCCTCAACGCGACGGCCAGATCCTGCTCTCTGAGAGAACACCACTCACTGCCCCAGAAATCTCCCCGAGGCGGGTTGCCGCCCCAGAATGATTAGCCCTATGAATTCTACAGGGGGGAAACATACTGAGCAAGTCCAAGTGTTTTTTAATTCTAAGTATTTTTATTCTAAAAAAAAAGAAAAATACTAAGCAAATGCTCCTAACAGTAGTCATTTGGATCAAAAGAATACGGAACTAGAAAAATGACTCACTCGATGGGATAAAGCTTCCACTAAGTCTCCAGTGAAGACTCATGACTTTCATAATACTGTACACAGCAGGTGATTTCGGGTAAATATGATGACTACTGGTACAAGGCTACCTGGTGACTTCTAACTTGGGAGGCTTTGATACCTAACAGATGAATATGAGGTAGAGTCATAACTCATCACAGTCTCTCTCATCATCACACTGTGTCACATTAGGCTGAACTATGTGAAATTGTTGTTTTATTTAGACAACCTAAAGCATGTAATCACAACAGAGAAGATACATATACACATGTATACACACACGCAGTCACACCCCCAGGGCAGTATCTTCTTCCTGTGTTCGGTCCAGGGATGGACCTTTATGAGAATCTGAAATTCTCTGGGGGGGGGGGGGGGGGAGAGATATATTCATACAAAATATACACAATTTCATCAGGGTTTGTAAAACCCTCAAAGTAATTTAAAATAAAGAGCCCTGCACTAAGGGAGATGCTAGCTACATTTTCCCCCAGCAATTCTGAGATTCCACGGAATTCTCAAAATTAAGGCTCACACCCAAAAATTTTTAAAAATGCATTGCTTCTTTCAATAGCTTTTCTTTTTAAATGCTACCATTTGGCGAACGTTCACTATGTACCAGGCATTGGGCCGAGTGCCTTCGATACGCTATCTAAATGAATACTCCGTGAGGAAGTTGTGACCGAAGGTGAAATGAGGCTCCTGGCCACAGGAGTAAATGGGCAGAGCCTCCTATCTCCTACCCAGGCTCCGAAGTCCAGGTTCTTCATCACCACGCGCACTCCCTCCAGCAGAGGCCTCATTCTCACGCGCACACCTCACTGCTGCTGAGAGAAGCGTCTCCTTTTAACCTAGAGGGCACTAGCACATTCCCACTCAAATCAGGAAATTTCCTCGTTTATTTCTGGCTTTGCCTCATGGGTGACTCCAACTGTCCCAATTGGCTGTTTTAAGAAACAGACTTTGAACCCATCCCATCATTTTGTTTTTAAACCAATTTTCCTTTTAAGAACATTTGTAGCCCGGTTGGTGTAGCTCAGTGGTTGAGCATCACAACCTATGAACCAGGAGGTCAGGGTTCGATTCCGGTCAGGGCACATGCCTGGGTGGTGGGCTCAATTCCCCAGTAGGGGGCATGCAGGAGGCAGCCGATCAATGATTCTCTCTCATCACTGATGTTTCTATCCCTCTCCCTCTCCCTCTCCCTTCCTCTCTGAAATCAATAAAAACATGTTTAGAAATATATTAAAAAAAAAAGATCTGTATATGGGTTTAGCTGTGCTCCAGGTACATCCAACACTAAAGAATGAAGGTGGGCTCTTGAGAGAAAGGACATACCCTCCCCCTTCC
>NW_005370777.1:3835547-3849308 GCF_000412655.1 Myotis brandtii
ACGGTGTGTGTACACAGGACAGAGAAACAAGATGATAAAAGTCAGAAGTGACCTAGCCTGGGCCCAGGGAGGGGCCCAGCACCTGAGCCCATTTCACAGGATGAAGACATGAATTATGAGAAAGACTTCCCATGGGACAGGGACAGGGACAGGGACAGGGACAGGCTCGTACCCGCACTGACACTACTCCACAGTTCCTAGTGTGGCCCCTAGCACCCCGCAGGGCTCTGAGTGTCCCCTTTAAAAGCAAACACCTTTGGCCCTGGCCGGTGTGGCTACGTAGTTAGAGGGTCTCGGGTTCAAGAAGAGTCATCAATGACTCTTCTATTGTGTTGAAACCCAAGGGTCTCAGGTTCAATTCCCAGTCAAGGGCACGTACCTGAGTTGCAGGTTCAATTCCTGGCCCTGGTTAGGATGAATGTGGCAGGCAACCAATCAATGTGTCTCACATCAAAGTCTCTATCTATCTATCTATCTATCTCTCCCCCACTCCCCCTCCCTTCCACTCTCTCTAAAAACCAATGGAAAAATATCCTCGGGCGAGAATGAACAAAAATAAATTAAAAAATAAAAATGAATAAAAACAAACACCTCTGGGGAAGCCCTGTTTCAGGTTCTAAGAAAGAAATACCTGGGATTTCATAGAGGATCTACACACACACACACACACACACACACACACACACACACACACACACACACAGTTTTGCATTCAGTAAAATGCACTTGAAATCTTGCTAACTGTCCTAAAATTTGAGCTCCATATGAGCTGCTTCCTAATTTCCAGTGGGTATTCCCCCACCCCCTACTCCCCTGATCCTTATATTTCATAGGCCTTTGAATGGAAAACCTTTTACCTACATTTTTTTTTATTATTCATATTAATAAAATTTGGTCCCGTGCCCAAGGGAAGGGGGTCAGAACACAGACACCCTCATCTTGTCCACAGCTTTACAAGAGGCGATCTCGGGCAGGGACGCCAGTTTCTCTCCGCCTCAACTTCTTTCTCTGTGAAGCAGGGAGATGGCCAACCCTCCCCCTCCATACCTAAGTCTTACCAAGCTAAAAGCCTTTTTATGATTAAAAGTATTTTGAAAGTAAAAATCTAAGTTATCTTCTGACCAATTATCTTGTGCAAATGATCTCTAAAATACGAAGGAGGAAATGCCTCCAACTTCAATAAAGCCTTAACAGATACATGTTTAAAATCTGATTCGTCTTCACATTAGAAAATGTTTATTTGCTTAGGGACTTTGTGAGGATAATTCTACGAAAATTGAAAATAGAAGAAATCTGCCCTACCACTGCCACTAGGATGAAATCATTGTCTCTAGTGATGAAAAACAAGTTGGTGAAAGCCGAAAGAGTATGCCCCGTGCGGCAAGGACACTTTTGCATGATACAAAATGATGGTGGTTTTTCCACATCCAGGAACGGAGCCGTTTCCTGCCAGAGCATCCTCCAGACTCTCCCATTGTGCTGGAACTGTAAAATCGTTCTAAATCAGGACTTCCGCCCATTATGCTTCAGAGCGTCTTTCTGGGAAGGGGAGATCCAAGGCAAAAGGTAGGAATTCCTGCAGCACCACCCAATGGAAACATTAGAAGAAAAAAAGAAAAGAAAAGAAAAAGGCCAGATAAAATATGTTTAAGAGAAGAAAAGAAAATCCAGGTCCTACCTCTTCTCATTAAACATCTGGACACTGCTCTTTGTCCATCAACAGCAACCCGCAACATGTCTGCTTCACAATGGCACTCTCCTCCCTCCGGCCACTCCTTCACCGCCACCCGCACAGACCTCAGCCATCACTCTCACACGGGTGCACACACCCGGGGCTGACACCACGGTCGGGCAGGAATAAGTCCAGGGTAGGTCGGGTGTGGGCCGGACACCATCCCTTCCTCTCAGAAGGATCCGCAAGGGACCCTGGGGGCCGGGACATGTGCAGCGCCGTGCTGTGCTCGCATCCCCCTCCTGCTGCAGCGCCAAGCGTTTCCGGACAGAAAGGTGACATCTGTGCACCCTCCCCTTTCCCTGGCCCCGCTGCACCTGGCCTGCCCCCCCCCCCCCCCCCCCCCCCCCCCCCCCCCCCCCCCCCCCCCCCCCCACCAACATCTGCACTTTCCTCCCCGCATGGCCCGTATCTCCGCTCTCCCGCCCCAACTCCCTCCAGGGTGAGCCCTGTTGCTGCTCCCTTGTCCTACCAAAGCCACCCAGGCCCCACAGCGCCCCCAGAGGTCCATGCAGTTGTTCTCATCTTCATTTACTGCCATCAGATCATGTCTCATCCCCAGCGCCTGCTCCTCAGGCATGCCTGGCACATGCTACTAAATGGGAACCCCTGACCCTCTGCCTCCAGCTTTCCCTCCCAGAAAGGCCGGCGGGCGCCTGCAGAGGGTGAGGAGCCATGGTCTTCCCAGAGAAACTGTGAACTCTCTGGTCTTCTCTACTGAACTTAAAATGATAAAGTACCATTCCTTCCATCATTTCTGGATGGTTAAGTCATGAAAGAAAACTGTCCCCAACATCAGCATTCCTGGGAAAGTTGTCTTTCCCTCTTCCCTGGAGTAAATCCACTGAAACTATTTTAGATGTATTTTTATGGTGTTTTTTATTTTATTTTATTATTGATTTGAGAGAGAGGAAGGGAGAGGGATAGAGAGATAGAAGCATCAATGAGAGAGAAGCAGAGTGGTTGCCTCCTGCATGCCCCCTACTGGGGACTGAGCCTGCAACCCGGACATGTGGCCTGGCCAGGAATCAAAGTGGTGACCCCTTGGTTCATGGGCCAACTCTCAACCACTGCGCCACACTGGCTGGATTTAGATGTCTTTTTAAAATAGTATATACCAGAGAGCTGATCTTGACATTGTTTAGACATATATGATGTCTTAAAATTTTACAATATAGCATACTTGAACTGCTAATTTACAAATGGTTAATAGTATTTAAACCTCCCCCCCCCTTTTTTCTGAAATTTAACATGTGCCATAATGTGCTGGTTTGGGCAATGTCAAGACTTAGCTAGATAATACTGACATCGGGTAATCTTTGGGTCCTACTCTATACACTACCTTTGCAAAAGCGGTATGGATTTCTGGTTTGTGACATCTCCTTTAGAGATTTTACAGCAGCACAAAGAGCTACCTTGCAGGTGTGGTCACCTAAGCAAGACCTGGGCACTTCCAGGCGTCTAGATCCCACAGTCACATTAGCCTCACTGCTTTTCTTCGGTGTTCTTCTCAGCAAAACTCCTGTACCGTTTAGGACATAGACATTCTGGGCATAAACATGTATATATAAATCTGGCATGATAATATACGCACTCTGGAAGGATCTATAAAAAGACAGTGACTCTGCAGTCTTCAAAACATCATCACCTGCTCATGTGGTGGACATCTGTGGGCATTTCAGCTGCATTGAGAGTCCTGAAGGTAGGAACTACCCCTCCTACTGCTTTTACTCTCTCCATATGCATAGATTTCTCTTACATCTCTGTACATGGATATCAAGTCTAGATGCATAGGACAAAGACTATACTTTCAGGGATCATTTCTATAGTTCGTTACTAGATGCATAGGACAATGCCAAATGCAGAGTTTCTTCTAAATTAAAACAACTTCTATTAAAGTACTCTTTCACAGGACACAAAAATATAAGGGCACTAAAGGGAAATGACAAGCAAAAGCCATCTCACTTTTCAACTGCATGTCTCTTTAACATCAAGCCTGATGTACAAGCAAACTCCACCCCCTGGAACACAGGAAAAAATATTTTGATGTCCCTGTTGAGTTCAGTTACTCCTAAAAAAACACAAACAAACAAACAAAAAAAACGGTGGCAAAGAGAGACAGTGCGTGATTCCAAAATGAAATGACCTTCTCCCAATGCCTTATCCTTAAAACCTAATTTTTAAAAACTGACCCCCACACTGCATTGAATAAATGAAGAAAATAACAAAACTGTCCATCAAGTGGAAGACCGATGACCCGTCCATTCGTGTCACACAGAGAATGGCTGTTGGTGGCATTCACATCAAACATCAGATTCATAGTCCAGAGTGTGCTCCTGGCCCTGAATTCCCAGGCAGGAACCTGCCACCCACTCACCTGGCCTGGTCCTTTTAGAAATGTCACGTACAACTTGTCCCCCTACCTACTCTTCCAATAACTGTACAACGTAATTGTATTAGCGGGACAAGACAACAGCCAGCTCCTGCTATAAATGGTCCTTTTCCCCCTTTCTATATTGTCATCATTTGGTGCATGGATGACCTTCTACGTCAAGTTTCTACTTTCCTACAAACAAATTAGTTCTTAATATTTAGGTTAAAAAAAAAAATAAAGCAAAGGATGTGGCGAAGCCTGGAGGAGGGTTCCGTTCTTGTGGTTCAGCTCTGATTTGAATCAAAACAGGGCCATCCTCACATCTGAGCGCAGCGGCTCAGAGCTTTGGAGAGGCCCAGTCCACGTGGGTCACTTTGTGTGGCTCGAGGCATCTTCTAACACCACCCACTTTTGTAATGGAAGTGATTCCCTTTCAGGAATTATTAATACTCTTCAAAATTACTCAACTTATCCACGTGTCGTACACACAGAACAGAGAACAGGGCTAAAACGTCTGCACAAGTGAATTAGGCACAAAGAACTCTGAGTGGCTGACTGAGCACTGCTTCCGTTTTTTGTCTCAACTATCAAAGATGAAGCCAGCCCATCACAGGCACCGCTGCCCTCTGCTACACTCTGAGCGCTGATGCTGATGATAGGGCTAAAACATCTGCACAAGTGAATTAGGCACCAAGAACTCTGAGTGGCTGAGCACTACTTCCGTTTTTTGTCTCAACTATCAAAGATGAAGCCACCATCACAGGCACTGCTGCCCTCTGCTACACTCTGAGCGCTGATGCTGATGACATAGCTCTGCCTGGCGTTTAATCAGTTCCAATCCTGACCCAGATGGTACTTGGAGAATTTGTTCTAAAAGGCTTTAAAGAAAGAAAAAGAAAAAAAGCAGAGCCCTAGCGGGTGGCTCAGCTGGTTGGAGCATCGTCCTGGATACCAAAAGGTTGCGGGTTCAATTCCCGGTCAGGTCACATACATAGGTGGCAGGTCAGGATGCCTACTGGAGGCAACCGGTCAATGTCTGTGTCTGTCTGTCTGTCTGTCTCTCTCTCTCTCCCACTTCCTCTCTCTCTAAAATCAATAAAATCAATAAGAAAACATATCCTTAGGAGAGAAAAAAAAGCAATGCTCTCCCATCTAACAGCCTCTGGTCTAAATGCTCACCGTCTGGTATCTGGTGCCTGTTTGAGGACCTTAGCAGACATCACTTCCCTACCAACACTCAGGAACTCTAGATTCCAGAGATTGCCCATTGCAAGGCCATACAAGATGGAAGGGCCGCCTCTCCAGGTGGTCTTCCAAATAACACTGCAGGGTCCCTGTCCCTTCTTGTAAGTTCTTAACAGGCCTTGCTGACAGGATCAGGAATCCCAGCTTTCTCTTCTCCTGAAAATTATGGAAATACACCCACCCAAGTTCTCTCCTGAGCTCTTACAGTGAAGCAATGATTCGTTGGGGTAATGTTTAACAAACATTCTTTTATGCTCCCGTCCCCTGCACAGATCTAGGGCTCAAACCCTACAAGAGGGGCTCTGCATAAAGGAGTAACAACCGAGATCACACTGTCCCACTCTTAGACATCCCTCCTCTTTCTTTCGCTCGCTCTCGCTCTCGCTCTCTCTCTCTCTCTCTACCAGTGCTTCTCTCTTTCATTTTCAAATGAACAACAAAAATGAGGGCTTGTATATTAGGCTCTAAGGGCAGACCTTCCAAACTCCAATAAGGAGACACTGGAGAAGTTAGATTTCCAGTTCACCGAGTATTCACCAGAGGAGTGTTCTTCTTCACTATCAGTGCTGGGAACTGTTCTAACATCTACAGCCCTTCTCTTGCCTAATGAGCATGCGATCCTTTCTGGGCCTGGTGTCATCATTCTGAGGACAGTGAGAACTTACAGGTACAGACAGTGTGCGGGAACCCCTGCAGTCACTCCCAGGATCAATTCCAGGGCTTGTTTTGTTGCTGCTGCTGTTGCTGTTGTTGTTTTAATCTCTCTCTGCTGACAATTACGTGCAGGGAGAAAATGCTCCTTAGTCACACATTCTGGTAAACCAAGCTTTGATGATCAACCAACGGCTCTTTGGCAAAACCCAGTGAAATGAACAGATCCTGCCCCCCTTCCCCAAAAACAATTTAGGTCATCATTCATCTTTTCATCATCTCCCAGACAGAGTCTTTTTTTAAAATTTTAAAACTCAATCAGAAATGTCATTCATAAGTTACCAAAAGTTACAGACAGAAAGACAAAAGCTACCCACACAGGTGTTAGTATAACGAAGAAGAACTTACAGCGGTGGACACTGTGTGGGGCAAAAGTACGTTTACAGTTGTGAGTGCTCGACACACTTTACCCTTGCGTGATTATCTACAAATTACTGTATTATTTCCCATACAAACAACTGTCAACCTACTTTTACCCCACCCTGTATTATGGAATTCAGCCCAAGGGAACTATGAAGACTTCCCCAAAAACAATTTAGGTCGTCATTCATCTTTTCATCATCTCCCAGACAGTCTTTTTTTTAAATTTTGAAACTCAATCAGAAATGTCATTCATAAGTTACCAAAAGTTATAGACAGAAAGACAAAAGCTACCCACACAGGTGTTAGTGTAACGAAGAACTTATAGCGGTGGACACTGGGTGGGGCAAAAGTACGTTTACAGTTGTGAGTGCTCGACACACTTTACCCTTGCGTGATTATCTACAAATTACTGTATTATTTCCCATACAAACAACTGTCAACCTACTTTTACCCCACCCTGTATTATGGAATTCAGCCCAAGGGAACTATGAAGACTTGATCAATTAAAGTCTTGATAAAGGTTTAATGATGGTTGCTACAGAATGATTCATTTTACTACGGAAAGAGCTTCTTTCACGCTACACTCTCCTATGAATTATTTAACTGTGAACCAACCATTCTTTGTGGAACACTGATATCAACAACAGGGCTAAGGTTGGCCACTCCGATATTTAACAAACTAACCTGACTTCTGTACATCTACTGTTCTTGAAAGTCTGGACAAAACCTCTGGAAAACGGGATATTCTCTATAGAGGATCTTCTTGGTTGTCTTTATGGGTTAACCAAAAGATACGCCTGTTATTAATCCAACTAATTTACTGTCTAGGAAAGAGCTGGATTTATGCATGTCGACAAAGTGCTTTGTCAAGTTCAACGGCAAAGTGGGGACGGGGGCGGGGGGAGGAATGGGCTATTCTGGCAAGTTGTTTCCCCTTCAGATTGTTTTTAATTCAATGAGTGCCAGGTTTTGGACAAAGTGCTGGGATAAATACAAGAATGAGAAAAACAGATGCAGGCCCAGAGGGAGCTGACAGACCGATGTGCGTGACAGATATGAAACCCATCATGACACCTACGTGTACAGGTATCCCTCCCTGTCCGAACTGAATGGATTCAAGAGTTTGGACAGTGACTTTGGATAATGAGGGATATGGCACTTGGTTCCTGAGTTGGAGATGAGGAGCATTCATGAATGAGGGACACCAGCCCTATTTCCAGAATCCCTATCTGAAACTGTTCAGTACCTGTGTTTGGAGAGTAAGAATTTGGAGAGGGAGAATTCGGGTCATGAAGACACGTACGAATAGACCTGTGGTGAAGGCTTGGAAGACCAGGGACAGATGACCAGGGGAGATCTAGTCTGGGGGACCAGCAAAGGCTTCCTCCAGGAAGAGGTGGGTGAGCTGATGACTACAAATTGGCTGGACAAAGCAAAGTGAGAAAAATTGATGGGAGTGGGGGGCACGGAAGGGAATTCCTAGGACAGAGAACAGCACTGGGAAAGGCCCAGTGGCCAGAGGGTACGTTACATACTAGAGGAACTGAGGAAGGGCTAGTGCAGCCGGCCCCAATCACAGCTGGGAGCTCACACTAAGGACTTGGGTCTTCATCCTGGCTGAAACCACGGGGAGGTTTTAAGTGGAGGAGAGCCAAGGTCAGGTCTGTGTTGAAAGGGCTGCTCTAGTCTGTGGGTGGAGAAGGGAATGGGAGGGGGTGAGAGGGAACGGGGGGCCCATCAGACACTGCCGTCCAGGATGGAGATCATTTCAAAGGCTCTGGGAAGGAAGGAGTAGGGACTTCACCTGGTGATGAAAACCTTCCCTGGGCCTACTCAGCACCCAACCCAGAGTCAGTACCTGGTATCCCCGCAGAATTAGGCAACTGTGGTGCTTGTCACAACCCTCAAGAAAAGGAGGAGAGGTAGGCACAGCAGCTGACACTGACCCTCACACAGGTGAGCCCTATTCAATAAGGGGCCAAAATGGGATTGAAGGGGAACATTTTGGGGAACCCCTTTTCCCACCCCAAAACAGTTTAAATTGCCGTATATGTCTAAAAGTCAGCTGTTTGGGGATGACAGCAAAATTCACATTACACTTTCACAACTCTCAGAAGAATTCAAGTTCTTTACTCCAAAAAGGTAGTACAATCAGACTTTGCCTTGAAAGCCTCTCTGACTCACTTCACCCCCCAGCCAGGGAAACTGAGGTTGAGGAAGATGAAGTGATATCCTCTCAACCCAAGTGGTTTGGAGGCAATCTACTTTTCCCTGCAGCATGTATACAGGGTGTCCCCCAAAAAAATGTATACACACGTTAACAGCTGGTAGCTCAACTGATGTTTCTTTCTTTTCAGATTTAACCCTTTGGAGTTAATAATGGATTAAAAGTGTGTGTACATTTTTTTAGGACACCCTGTATTACGTTTGGCTAACTTAAGTGATAAAAAAAAAATGTACAAGGGACACTTCCTCTTATCATATAATAAGGAAATTCACACCATCTCATGATTTATTTTTAACCGTACAGATGAAATAAAAATACTGCATCATTTTATCAAGATGTTCTGGGGTTGAATAACCTACATGGTAGAATCATGAAACTGCCATAATATAATTAAAAAAAACAACAGCCAGGAATGTTTTGGAGTAATGGAAATATTCTCAGATTGGAGGGAGGGGGTAGGGATTACACAAGTGTATACATTAATGTTTAAAATCGGTGTTTTCATGTGTGCAAATTATACCTCACATTTTTTTTATTTACCTCAACTTCTTTTAAAAAAAGGGCACCAAGGGTCTCAGATTCCTTATTCTGCTGCTTGCAACAGAAGACCCCTAACACTAGTGATGGGGTAGGCCTGATGCATACTTATCTGATACTTTCTCTAGAGGTCTAAGAGGAAGCATCAGATAAGTGTGCATCATACCCCATCACTCCCACGTTTGTGCATGGAAAATTAGGTTCTGCTGGATATAGTAGCTCTAAGAATACTTAAGATAATGTGTGTGCGTTAGAACTTTTTAGAGCATGTGTGTAATAAATAAAATTCATTTTGTCCAATTCAAATTGGAATACATTAGCATAACCAAAACCCTAATGTCTTTAAAAATATACAAATAAATCTCACTGCCACATTAAAAATAATCCCATTCAATTCTTACAATAATTCTGTAATTACTTTCCAGAAAATGGAATTAAAAACACATAAAGTAGTCAGTGAGCTAACCTCTCCTGGCAGTTCAGACCAAATTCCAATTTATCGAAATGACCAATTCAAAGTTTATTTTTAAACTGCTGACATGTATATAAGTTTCCAGTAATGGATGCAAGGCCATTTTTATTTTGGTGTAGATAGGAGTCATGCGGAGTCAAATATCTGCATGGAATCGTTACTTAAAAGACAAAATAATCTACCATTCTTGAAGGCCTTTAGGGTTTGTTAACAGAAGGTTACCCACACACAGGCTGACAACTCAGTTTACTAGGGCTGCATGGAAGGTGGCAAAAAAACAGCGTTTTCATGGTCTCCCTGCCGTGGTTTCAACCCAAAAGCTGGATGATCTCAATTCAAACTGGCCATGGGCAATAGCAAACCTTGAGCTGAAAACCCACTTAAAATACCAACTTCAGAGTTTGAAAACTCTACTGATATCAAATGAAACAGTGCTAAATAAAGAGTTGTTAATGTGTGCAAGAGGCACCTCCTCCCCCCTCCTATAGTTAGGTAAATTCAAGGTGTATTTTTGGTTTAACCTAGTTTCTTTTTTTCATCACTGAACATTCTATTTTGATGTGTAGTGTCCTGGACTTCCTGTTACTACATCTTGATATTCTCCTGCAAATCATGACTCATTCTTAAATCATAGAGAAACTCAGCAAAATCCCAAATTTCACACCACATATGAATTCAGTCTTTCAAGAGGACAGCATTCTTAGAACATTACTCGGAGCCACAAAGACAAAAACACTGAACATGTCCATGTCGAAATTATGTCAATCTACTGTTGAATCAACACATTTATTAGATCAATAAATACAAGCTCTATGTGTGGTCACTTTGGTCTTCATACTAGTTATTAAAATGCTGCACGATACGTAAAGTGAAAATGAGTTACAAAACAGAAAGCATAGTGTGACCGCAATTAAAAAGGTTACATGTGTGCATGTGCGTGTATATCTGTGTATGTACACACACGCACATGCATTTATAAAACCAGAAAAATATACACCAAAAGTTAACAGTGGGATTATGGGAGATGTTTATATTGTTCTTAGTGACTCTCTAAATCTCCCTATGATAATTCACATTCATATTTTTATAACAGAAAAAACAACAACTAACCTTTCAAAATTGTGTTATGCTAGCGTGGTCTCAAGTGTATTATAATTCAAACTATGAAGGCAAAGAGGAATTATGGATAACTAAGGCATTAAAAAAACAACAACAACAACTCTAGCCTGAAACATACAGAAAAATCTGACAGGAGTGGGGCCTTCATTCAAATGACCTGGGCCACTCACGTGTATGTGTAGGTGCAGGCCCTTAAGAAGGGGAGAAGCCAGCTGCCTGCAGCCAGGGCACAACCACAACGGACAGAGAACGGATTTCTTCTAAAGTTTAATGGGGAACCCCAGGCCTGGGAAACATGGAGATGGCTAGGTCACTCTCTAGGGCTGCAAAGGAGCAAAGCTATTTTAAGTGTTTGGGTTTATCAATAGGGAATGCTCTACAACCATACTGGTTTTTGAAGCAGATAGATATATAAATATAATTGGGTAGCACACGACATACAAAACTCAGTATCTGACAGCTAGGAAAGGAGTATTTTAAATTTATATGCACTGCCTGGAAGTCCTTTAAAACCAATTTCAGGAAAAGATCCAAGTTCCAAAAACTTATTACAAATATAAATTCCGATATATGACCTCAGAGTTACATTTACTGTATACTAGCACTTTTGAATTATTAAATTTTTTTTAAATAAGAAAGAGAGGAGGTCTTTAGTAAATGTTTAAGAAACTTCAAAATCCAAATGGGGCTAGAAAAAACAACAACATATCACTGCTCTCCCCTATCTGGGCTATTGCCATTCTGGTCCAAAAAAGCATTAGCACCAAGGGAGTGAGGTTCAGAGATGGTCTAACAGGTACACCGCCACAATGTCTTCATTTACATGTCGCGCTATTGCATATTACTGACCAAAAAGAGGGAGAAAGGGAGAAAAAATCCGTGCATATGTGTTAAATATAAGGCAGAAAAGGGCAACTGATGAGTTTTAAATGTCCTCTTCACTGAATGAATGCACATAAAAGAGTTATCATCATCACCGTCATTAATGGGAACAAGAGTAGTTCAATCTGGAAACTACTGACAATTTGGGCTGGAAAATTCTTTTTTGGCGGGGGGCGGGGGGTGTCCTGTACGTTGTTGGCTGTGTAGCAGCATCCCTGACCTCTACCCATAGATGCCAATAGCACCCCGGGATGGTTATGACAACCAAGATGTCTCCAGATACTGTCATATGCCCCCTGAGAGGCAAAATTATTCCCAGGTGAGAAGTATCCACATAATAACTTGTTGGAATGAAGGCTTCTAATTACCTCCTTTTAATTTCGAAGGAAATGGAGTCTTGAGAGAATATTTACAACCTCCGTCCTTAAGAAATGCTCATGCAGAATGCTGTTAGCTTCGCAAAGCTTCTTTTCTTATCTATTTATTGTAAGTCCTGTTATCCTACTCACGGCTCTCAATGCAACAATTTAGTGAGCACCTACCCTGTCCTGTGCCAGGCAGGCACAGTGTTAGGGACATCCCGTACTCATGTCCATTGACTCAACCTGGTCCGGCTGGTTAGGCTGTTTTTAGGACATGCTTTGCTACCATAAAAAAAAAAAAAATGCCAACATCTTAGAAACCCTCAAGACAGCAGAACATCCTTGTCAATAAAGGAGCCCTACAGTTCCAATAGGGTTCCTTCAAATTCTTTACCCTTTTTAGTAACTCTACACATCTCCATCATATAAAGGGTTTTTTTTTAAAAAAAAAAAGGGGGGGGGGGAGGCCAGAAGGCCCTTGCTATATTCGGCATAGTAATACCATCAGGGGTTTTTGCAGGCAGGATCATTACTGGAAACTCTAAAAACACTTATGGACCATCTTCTTAACTGTCTGACCCATGTGCCCTCCTAACACAATTTGTATTTTATAATGCCCATAAATTGAAACTCATAACTGACCTTTCCCAAATAAATGTGTCACACACGGAGAGAGAGAAAGGGAGACAGATCAGAGGGCATTGTGTCTGGCAACAAGGCAATGAGGCTCAGAAACCGATTTGAGCTCATTAATAGATGCCTGGAACATGCTTGGTTTCCCATCGAGGCAATAGAAACTTCACACACACAACTGGGAAAGAAAAACCTGTAAGTCCGAAATCCAAAGTGACTTCAAAGTTTTCAAAGACACGACCCTGAAAAGGCTCGGCTGGCGGCTGCACCTCGAGGTAAATAAAGCCGTAGCTTGTCTCCCCTCTCCAGCGCAGGGCTCGCCCGCCCGACGGTGGCTGCACAAAACCCCTCCTGTGCGGAGCAGCGGAAACTCCTAATGAGATTAGTTGGTGTGTGTGCAGACATTACTTAGCAATGACTAAAGGGGCTCTCTCTTCCTGCAGCAGCCAGTGGAAAATTCAGGGAACTTTTTCCCCCTGCAGCAGCAGAATCCCTTTAACCCTCTCCCCAGCCAACTCCAAAAACAACTCAGCCTCCCCCTCACACAAAGGAAACTGTAAAAGGCACAAATACATAAACCTGAGAAGGAGCAAACCACAGTTTCTTTGTGAGCTCCTCTAGTGAGTCATTTTCAAGATGCTGTCTGCTGCCAGTTTCAAAGCGGAAGCGCATGGCAATTAGTCTTGCAGTTTCCAGACAAGCCAGAAACTCTCCCGACACTCGTTTTATTTTTTTTTTCCGAAAAAGCCCCTTTTGCAGTTTCTGAAATAACATTTCTTGCTCCCACCCCCACCCGCTGCCTAACTGCAGCTTGTCCTCAGGATGATTCAGGTCAGAAAACATTAAAACCAAGACCTCTTCTTTTTCTCTTGGAACTCTTGCAAAATTTTTCATTTCCCCCTCCCCAAAAAGTGCAGTAGCGTTACAGGCCAACACTCCGTTGGAAGCCGAAGAGCCCCTTCCTAAGGAGCTGGCGGTGCCTAGACCATCTACTGTCCCGTCCTCCACAACCGTGTCCATCCAGGCTCCGCCGGCTTTTAAAGGTCCGGCTGGGCGTGCGCCTGGGGCGGTGACCCGACGGGGGGTCACCTGCCGAGCGCGAGG
>NW_005370777.1:3849907-3872779 GCF_000412655.1 Myotis brandtii
GCCCAACCCCCACCAAGCCGAAGAAAAGAAAAGGGGGGAAAAAAACGCCCCCAACGAAACTTTGCAACTGTCCCAGCAACAGGCAGAAGCCCTGCTACCTACCCAGATGTGGGGGAGCTTTCGAGATCCTTCTTCGGGGGAATTTCTAGGAGGAACCGGGCGAAAGCCCCCGACTTTCCATGCTGACAGGCGTCTGCAGACGGTCTGTTGCTCTTGTAATGAGATCCTGATTTTTCCCCCCCTTTTTTTTTCTTTCTCTCGCTCCTCTTTTTTTTCCCCTCTGGTGTGTGTGAGAGCAGGAAGTTGGAGCAGTCAGGCCGAGCCGGCTCACTTCCTTTACTGCATTATTCCCCAGGCGGTGTGTGCCACTCAGCCAGAAACCCAGGGAAGCCGCCCCCGACGCGCTCGGGCGATGACCCTCGCTGGAGGCGGAACCGGGGATCCTGCTTCTCCCCCAGGAGTCCCTGCGCTGGGGACTGCGCTGGGCACTGGAGTGGGGTCGAGCCTGCCCAGTTGGCCTAAGTGGGGAGGCCCGAAGTGGGGAGGCCGCTGAACTTGCTGTTTTCTGTCCGCCGGGATGAAAGAGTTGGGGGAGGGAGTATCGGGAGTGGGGTTCAGGGTTTGGTTGCTCTGGGGAAAAGGCTGCTTTTATCGTGGGAGGGGGCGTGATTGCTTAGGATGAGAAGATGTTGGGTGTGCAGAAACGGAGACAGGGTTTCGGTCTGGGATTTTTTTTTTTTTTTTAAGCCAGCGCTCAGAGTAGGGGGCCCACTTTGGGGGAAAGGATGCGAAGCCATAAACTGGAAGCCAGGATTCTCCTGGAAGAGACCTTTCTGGCCGTTCACTATGGCCTACCCTTCCCCGCCTGCTATGGAGCTTCGGAGGGAAACGACCGGTGACCACGGGCCCGAGTGATCGAGGTTTAAGAGGGAGGCTCGGTGGTCTCAAAACGGGACCCCTCGCCGCAATATCCTTCAGGGACGGCCCACCCCACAGGGCTCAGGCCCAGCTCAGACAGGAGAGCTTGCCCACGGCCCTGAGGCTGAGAAGAAGGGGGAGGGGGCCTAACTTCCGAACCCCCAGCCCTGTGCTCCAACCCCAACTGCTCACCTTCCAGAGCCCTCCATTTCCAAGCCTCCACTCCTTGGCAGCTCGGACCAATGGTTCTCAAACTTGAGCGTGCACCGCAGCACGTGGGGCGGGGGCTCGTGAAAACACTGGCTGCCTGGCCTCAACGGCCGGAGTTCCTGCCTGATTCAGCGGGTCTGGGGACGTTTTCAGCCCTGGCTAATTTAGAATTACCCGGGGAGTGTTTTGAAACCCAAACCAATTAAAGTCAGATTCCCTGGGGTCAGAGAGTGAGTCCTTTAAGGACCGCATTCTCAGACTTCCTCCACTTATTTGTTTATCTTTGTAATCTTTCAGAGAGAGTGTTTGTTTGCCTACTGTGGACCTCTAAAGGCCAGGGTTGTGTTTTGTATCTAGTCTTATCTAACCGGCCCCTACCCTGAGCTCCTGTCGGAGCACCTGCCTCAGAGGACAGGCCAGTTCACCTTTGCTTCCTGCTGGTGTGGATGTTCACTGAGAGGTGCGACCAGACCTCAGAGAAGGGCAGGGAGTAGGGCAAGGCAGGAGAACAGGGCCGAGGAGAAGCTATGGGGAAGAGGGCAGTTGATCACCTCCTGATTTTTCACAGCTAATTTTCCACTTTAGGGATTATCGCTTTAATCCCTAGTAGGCTTGTCCTGTCACTCAGCAGAGTTCACCCCGTGTCCCGTACCACGCAGCTGGCTGTGGACTGGGAGAATGTATTTATTATCCTTATCCAGGAGAAATAAAATCTCACACACACAATTAAGAACACCATGTTGCTTTTTTTTTTTTTTTTAGTATTTAACAACGCCAAACACGTATATTTTCAACCAGTGGCTTTCATGCTTTTTATTGCATTTTTTACAACAAATCTTTGTGGAATATTAATATGTAAGACATACAGGGTGTATGTATATGTTTTTATCAGGCCGTTTAATTGTTTTGAGGAAATGCCTCCTTGTCTAAAGTATTTCTGAAAGAAACACTTAAAAGTTTTTCTGGTGTTTTTAAATCAGCGATTTTCAACCGGTGCGCCAGGGCACACTGGTGTACCACGAGAATTTTTAAAACATGCAATACCTGACTATTTAGTCAGGGGCACTGACCTATTTTCCTTAGGTTGTCAAATACAAAAATGGCAATAGCCAACACAATAGCCGCCTGGTATGAATGAATTAAAGTTATACCTATTTTTTTTGTCAGATTGGCAAAAATATATATTTTTGTGTGTCGCAGAATTTTGATAGATTATATGTGCCATGAGATGAAAAAGGTTGAAAATCGCTGTTTTAGAATGTCCACACCCGTCCTTCATATGAATGAGGAATTCAGAGCTGACTCTGTTCTTCCTAAAGGCATGGAAATCACTTTTACTTTTAGGTGTCCACAGCTTCTGTCTTTTGCATTCTAAGGGAACACTGCTATCTTAGTGTGGGCTGCTATAATGAATACCATAGAATGGATAGCTTAAATGAGAGACATTTATTTCTCACAGTTCTGGAGGCTGAAAAGCCCAAGATCAAGATGCCAGCAAATTGGATTCTTGGTGAGGACCCTCTTCCTGGCTTGTAGATGGCCACATCTCATTAGTCCCCACATGGCCTTTCCTCAGTGTGCACACGTGGGTGAAGAGAGAGGAGGTTCACTTATAAAGGGCACTAATCTCATTATGGGAGCCCCACCCTAATGACCTCATCAAAACCAAATGGCCTCCCCAAGTCCCCACCTCCTAATACCATCACATTGGGGGTTAGGACTTCAACATGAATTTTGGGGAGACACCACATTCAGTCCGTCACAACTGCTAGTTGCTTTTCATACCTTCCTTCCCACTATCAAAAAGCAGCCAAGAGGTGTGGCATTTTATATTGTGTGCTCCACATTCCTCCTTCTATGGCTTTGTTGTAAAACAGACAGTTGGGATTGTATGGATTATCAGTAAGATTTCTTTTGGAGCCCTCTATAGCAGGTGACAGGGCCTAGGGTCATTCATTTCTGCCGGCCAAGCTCTCTCAGCTTTGATAAGAACAGCAGAGATCATACCTGAGATTGGAGTTAGTGTGGTGTGTTGGAGGGTGCTTGGGGCAGAGTGGAGGATGGTCAGCCCAGCTAAACTCTCTGGATGAAGAGTGGAGGAGGGCTGGGTCTCCAGAAGAAAAATCAAAGTCCTAGTTCCAAAAGAAAGGACGTATTAGCTTTTGCTGGGATAACACTATGTCACAAACAACCCACCACTCAATGGTTTACGACAAGTGGGTCTGGGCTGCCTGGTTTCAGGTCTGCTTCATACATCTTCTCATTCTGGGACCCAGGCTGGACTTGGGGCAGGTGGTTCTCCAGGAGTGGAGACAGATGATGCCTCTTAAAACCTCTGCTTAGGACTAGCACACGTTCACTTTGGCTACAATCTATTGGGGACAGCAAGTCATATGGCCAAGTCTAAAGTCAATGGGACAGGGAAAAGTACGGGGGTGGGGAGAGAAAATTCTGAACAAATAATACAAGAGGAAATAGATGCTGGGTATACAAAAAAACACATCTCAGGTCCCTCATACTTAAACATTCCCCAATGTAGAACAGAATGGGATGCTATGAAAGGTTAAAAAAATATATACAGATGAATGAGAAATATATACAGATGAATTATATATACAGATGAATTAGATAGGGCAGGAGAAAAAAATTGAATTTTAGAATATATAAAATTATTCTAGAACACAGCAAAACAAGTAATATATGAAACTAAGGACTTGATGGTATTAAATTTATGGATTGATGAGTTTTGGTAGAAATTCAAAAGTGGTGAGCCATCATGATTTCGAGGACTGCCTCAATATTGAGGGAATATGGCTTAGAGTTGGGAATGGATAGCCAAAGCCTGATGGGAAGGCAGCCCACTCTGGTGAAAAGTATACATTTGGAAGCAGGAACTTTGGGATCCAGTCCCATACTGACTTGTTCTAGTTATGTGACCTTGACTAAGTCACTCGCCCTCTATGAGCCCGAGTGAGCATCGGTTTTTACTGATTTTTACAGTGAATGCCAATTTTACATTAAAACAATATGTTATAGACTAGGACTCAAAAACTTTCATGACCTTCTTTTGAAAGAGTATTTAAAAGAAATTTATAGACTTGCAGGCAAACCCCGGGGAGCCTGCATTCTCCCTTTTGTGTTGTTAGCGGTCTTTCAGTGGGCACATTTGAGAAGTATTAATTTGGACCATCCCTTTGGCCCTCAGACTGGACATCCAGGAACCAGGGTTGACAAACTACAGCCCACAGGGCCGGCACCTGTTTCTATGTGACTTTCAAACGAAGAATAATAGATTTTCCCTTTTTTAAAAAATATAATTGTGGTAAAAAATGTAACATAAAATTTACCATCTAATCTTTTTAACTATATGGTACCATAGCATGTTAAGTATAGTCACAACTTTTTTGGCTTGCAAAACTGAAATTCTATACCCCTTAAACACAATTCCCCATTCACCCTTACAAGCACTATTCTACTTTTTGTTTTTGTGAATTTGACTATTTAGATACCTCATGTAAATGGAATCATACAGTATCATGAGTTTTAGCTTATTTCACTTAGCATAATGTCCTCAAGGTTAACCCAGATTGTATCACATGACAGGATTTCCTTCCTTTTCAGGGTGAATAATGTTCCATTATCTGTATATACCATAACTTTTTTTAACAATTCATCTGTTGATGGACATCTAGGTTGCTTCCACCTCTTGATTATTGTGAACAATAAGAATTTACATTTTTAAATGGTTGAAAACAAATAAAAGGAAAAATAATATTTTGTAACATGTAAAAGTTATAGAAATTCAAGCTTTATAGGCACACAGCACTCTCACTCACACACTGTCTAACGCTGCTTTTGCGCTACAGGGCCATGGTTGAATAGTTCTGTCAGAGACTGTATGGTCTATAAAGCTGAAAATATTTACTTTTTGGCTCTTTACAGACAAAGCATGTCAACCCTGGCATAGGCCATCGGAGACAAGTGAGATTCTGTCTTGTTTTCCAGTTTGATTTAAATTGCATTTTCTTTCTTATTCTAAAGAAGGTCCTTGGTGTCTTTAACAAATACCACATCCAGGAACATTATCTTCACAGGAAATCAAGTCATTGTGCTTTATTTAATTCCTCTTACTTGGTCTTCTGATGAGGTGCAGAATAGCTGGCTTGCATTGTCCTAGTCCCTCAGACAGCCCTTCAAGCCTTTATCCAGTCTCTGAACAGACCTGAGCCTTTTTTTTCTGATGGTTCCCAGCTCTAGTTTCACATCACAACCACATGTACCAGGACTCACTCCCAAGATTCTGAGGTTGAGCCCAGGAATGGGTATTTCTCCAAAACTCTACCCAGGCAACCTCTCTCCTCATGTAGCCCTCATAAATATCTCAGTTCAAACTCCACCTCCTCCAAGCAATCTTCCAAGATGCACCAGATAAAGTGCATGGCCCATTTCTTTTGCACACTCCATTGCATAGTGTTTGAACCTTATCACTTAGCGTTATTGATATACCTATCCCCCATGCATCCTATATCTAAATCCCTAATGCCTGCCAAAAAAGTGCTAATTTTTGTTGTTGAATCAATCAGTTCATTGATAATAACAGGAATCATATAAATAAAATTTTGTAAATGATGTTGTATAGTACTAACTGAAACATGTGAACAATCACCAGGAGGCGATGTGAGTAATCAATGATATATGGAAGGAATTAAAGCTGATTCAAGAGAAGGATTAAGAAGTATGAATTGGCCATTACAAAGCAGGGACATAAAGTCACAGGGACATAAAGTACAGCATAGGCATATGGTCAATAATACTGTAATAATAATACTGCCAGGTAGGCACTAGACCTATGGTGGGATCACTTCGTAAGTTACATAAATGTCTAACCACTATGTTCCACCCCTGAAACCATATAATAAAAAGTGGGCAAAGTAGGTTTACAGTTGTCATACAAACAAATAATACAACACCTAATAAGTAATACAAGAATAAACTCTGGTCTGCATACTCACAACTGTAAACAGACTTTTGCCCCACCCTGTATTGTAGGTCAGCTGTAATTGAACAACTTTTTAAAAACCTGATTCAAAATTTAGATTTTTTTAAATTCAAAAATGTATTAAAATCCATTAATACTTTGTATCCATACATTCACCCCAAATCCACACTGTACCATTAGAAAGGAAGAGAGATGGCACCATGGTGATAGGGTGTCCAAAACTGAGAGTTACTGCCATAATTTCCAGGATGAATACAGCTGAGAAACTGTCTTGACCAGCTGCTGGTCAAAGTCAGATTCTGTCATAAGTGGGACACACACACTCATAGGGCCTTGGGTACCCACCGGCCTAGGAGGCTATGGGTGCAAACCAAGGTGAAGGAGAAGAGAAACTGCATTCTACAGGCTGCTTTCAGGAACCATGCACGTGGTTTGGAGATAGAGGAAGCTGGGACGCTGTCATGCTATTGGACTAGCTTTAGCCCAGCCAGAGGGACTCAGTGGTTGAGTGTCAGCCTATGAAACAGGAGGTCACGGTTTGATTCCTGGTCAGGGCACATGCCCCGGTTGTGGGCTCGATCCCCATTGTGGGGTGTGCAGGAGGCAACTGATCAATGATTCTCTCTCATCATTGATGTTCCTCTCTCTCTCTCTCTCTTTCTGCCTCTCTCTCTCTTTCTATCTCTCTCTCTCCCTCCCTCTCTCTCTCCCTTCCTCTCTGAAATCAATATATATATATTAAAAAGAACTAGCTTTAAATAACCCACTTCTGTAGGCCCCTGCAAGGGTTCTGAGGACAGAAGGGAGAAGTGTCTTCTCCCTGGAAAGTGTCAGTGAATATTCTTAAGAGGGGGTCAGACGTGGTAACATTACAGTCATCCCCTTGGTCCCCACAGCACTATCTATTTCATGAATAAATGTCATGGAAACTCAAGAAACAAAGAATAATTATTAGAAAATAGGTATAATGCCTCAGAATCTAAAAAGTGCCCTTAAATAAATACATTCAATTGGTCCCTCACGGCATGAATCCTGTTTTACATGTGACACAACTAAGGAGTGGAGCTGGTAAGCAATTTGTGAGTTTAAGGCCACACAGCAAGTAATGGAGTTGGGGCTGAAATCCAGGTTTTCTGCTGGAGATGGAATCCTCCCTCCCAGTCTTTGCTGTGTCTCAATAAAGGATGAAAAAAAAAGTAAAGAGAAAGAACCCAGGAAGAGGCAGAGAAACTGCATGGAGGGCAGCTTCCTTCACTAACTGATCCTATTGCCTTTCTTAGATTCGGCCTGTTCCCCCATAAAACTGTAAAATAAGAGAGTGCCTAAGACCCTGACATGCTGTGTAGGTCTTGGATGGTCTCAGCATGGTTCACCTCCTACCGCAGTTATTCATAGCGCTCTACCTAGGAAGCCCATGTCACAGAACCTGCTCAGCGGAAGGTGGGGCACTCAAACCTGCCATCTAGAGCAGTGGGTTGAAAACGTTCACTCCGACCCACAGTAGGAAATTAAGTTTACATCTAAACCCAATACACACATATATGCAATTGAAACAGGTTTCACAAAACAATCATTTTTCTTTTTTTTTTTTTACGTTTACTATGTGACCTATTCTGATATTTTCCATCCTGTTGTATTCATTTAGGAAAGGTGGTTGCAGCCCACCCATTTGAATTCAGGAGCCATGAATGGTTTGCGATGCACAGATGGGAAAGCTGAACACTGAGGGGTGGTGGTGGGACCGGGCGTGGAAAGACGGATCACAGGAGGCAGATGAGGCCCATGGAGAATTGGCATCATATAAAAGGGAGAGTGTTTGGCTGTATATGTGTGATCAGTGTCCTTAACACCCCGCTTCATTTTCACATTGTCTACCACTTCACCAAGCACTTTCCCAACTCTGTCTTCCCCAAATGTGATGTTTAAAGACACTCTTGAATGTCCTAGCTTTGTTTATCGTGGCTTGATTTATCAGACAGTCGGGCAGCAGGTTTCTTGAGGAGTTCTCACTGTGTACATAGCCGGCTGCTCTACTTACTGTGGTGGGACACATGCTGTTGTTAAGGAGGGGACATGACAAGGTCAGGGAGTCACCAGGGAAGGCTGAGGTGGCTGGTGGCCCATGGATAACATCACCTTGGTGATGGTCTGAGCCTCAGAGGACAGGTTCAGATGGACCCACACTTCTGAGCATGGCCATTGGCCTTGGGCCTCCCCACACAAGGCCCCATATTTAGCTCTGATATCATCGCCAAATGATCTGATTCATACAGTACAGAGACAGCCTGACAAAACTGAAAGTAGAAGGAAGCCATCACATATCTTTAAACACACATCCCATCCTCTAACCACACTGCTTACAAGGCACTGATAGTTCTGTAGGTCCTTAATGATATTGTCACTAGCACAATAAATCGCATTGTGTTTTGAATTTTAGCAATTAAAATACACCTCAAGATTTATGATTGACTTTTGTTTAGTTTTTAATATACCCAGGCCCTCAAAAAATGGCAGTGGTCTATACCTGTCTCAACTTTGAGATGCCTGACCCCCACTGAAGACCAGGTTCTTGGTGACACAATTTTCTTGGAACATCTGCAAGTGGATTTACTTATGACGGAGAGCATTTCTCCCTCACAATGACTGGCACGCTTGCCTCTCCTGTCCAGAGGATGCCTTTGGTAACCAGAAAGCCAAATTAACATTTGAAAATTCGTTGCTTGGTGATTAACAATGAAAGCACCAGGAGGTGAAAAATCTTAGCATAGAGGGTCCTCTCTAAAAACCAGAAAGTCCCTTTTCCCACATTGTCCCTCATTCTGGTGGACACTCAGGCCAAGGACGGCCTTTCTCTTCCTGTTCCATCCTGACCACAACCAGTTCTGTTTGAACATTGTTTCTTTAGACTCTAAACTCCAGTCAAGCTCCTCCAGGAGACCTTGAAGATGTCCTTTCCCATCACATGCGAATTTGATGTGTTTAGTTCAGTTTTCTGAGCGATAACTTATAAGCCCCAGATTGAACCTCCCTCTAGGCTACACATGCGCCCAACATGGCATGCTACAAAAGAGACACTGTGCCTGACCTTGAGAGTTTGCCAACCTAAAATAGTAGGTTAAAACCAACAAACTTGTATTAACCAGATAAACTGGAGACAGCATGGTTTGGTTCAACAGCGTAGGCTCTCGTTCCACTCCTGCCGTGTGATTTTGGGAAAGACAATCTTCTGTCTTGAAAATTGTAGGCCTGAGGTGGCGGGTGATTCAAAAAACCCATCCACCCATCCATCCACCCATTCATTCTTTCGTTCATTCATCAGATATGTCAGGGACTATGACACAACTAAATGGCAAGATGATCCCTGCCTCAAGGAACTTCCAATCTGTAGCTTCCAGCTCCAAAATTCCACCCTTCAATACACGGTGATAATCAGGAAAATGTATTAGCACAGGGGTGGAACCACCATCTTAGCAAGGCCACGTGCTCCAGTGGAATTAGGTTCAAATCCGTTCCATGACCTTGGACAGGTTCTTTTATCCTTTCAGTCTCCATTTCTGCATCCATAGAATGGGCAAAATAAAATCTACTTTGAAGTGTTGGGAGGATTAGAGCTAAACTACACAAAGTACCCCACACATTTAGCATTCAGTAAACCATCTCTCCAATTCCCCTCATCCAAGCAGTCAGATTGATCTTGTAAAAAATTAAATTGTGTCATATTACTTAGAACATATCCACTCAAGTACATGGATCCCTGACTCCTTATCATGGCCTATAAGGCCCTGCATGCTCTGGCTCTGCCTCCCTTCCTTCTCTGTCTCCTTCTTCTCTCTTTACTGCTCTCTCCAAGAGACACATGCCTCTCCTCTGTTTTCTCAAATAAGGTAGGTTGGTCCCAACCACAGGGCCTTTGCTCTCTTCATTTCCTGAAGAGCTATTGGCTCCTCTCCGATCGGGGATCAGCTCAAATGTCATGTTGTCTAAGAGGCCTTTCCTGATCATACATCCCCCAGTCCAGTCACCTCTATCACATTTTCCTGTTGAGTTTGTAAAACACCAGTCTCTCGTTCTCTTATTTGTTTTCTTGTGTATTTTCTGCCATACCTCCCTCAAGAATATAAATTTCCTTATAGGTAGAGTTCTTGTTTCTCTTTTTTACTGTAATTCCAAAACTGAGGCAGTGTCTGGCACATAATAGGAGCTCCATAAATACATTTTGAATGTATGTTGTGGTTATTATTACCATTATCATTTGGTGGTTGGAATTTATCTGAGGAAAGAGTCCACAGGTAATGTCTGAATCTTGAGCCAGACGAGGAATCTATTGTGCCTGAAACACAAGGCTGAGAGGATGAGTGAACTCAGAAATCAGGAGGAAGGAGGCTGTGGAACCTGGAGAGGACTTGAATGTAATATAAAGGGCTCTGGATCTGGAGCTAAGAGGCCTGAATTCTAGGCCTAATTTTACCGTAAGCTCCTTCTCCTTAACATCTCAGGCCTTAGTTTCTTCATATGCATAATTTTTAAATACGCTGAACTAATTGGGCCTTAAAAGTTCCCCCAACTCTGAAACTGTGCCTTTAGGACAGGGTCATTTCTGAGGTAGATGCATGAGATGCTACAGCAAAGCTGCTGAGAAGGGGGTGATGGGTGAGCCCCTCTCCAGGCAGACCACTTGGGTCCTGTCACCCATCTGTTCCATGGCCAGACCTACCTTCACCACATCGCTTCCTCAGCTGGGCCTGGAACATGGCTCAGCTGCTCACACAGTATCACCTGAAAGAATGAATAAATATCGCCTGGAACCAGCAGAGAGAGGGAACTGACAACTCAGTGGTTCAGAAGGAAGGGCCACTGATTCACCAAACCACTTACTATCTTGCTCAGTGTCCTTCAAGCCAAATCTTAAGAAAAGGTGGCAAAGAGTTTAAGGCAGGGGTCCTCAAACTTTTTAAACAGGGGGCCAGTTCACTGTCCCTCAGACCGTTGGAGGGCCGGACTATAGTTTAAAAAAAAAACTATGAACAAATTCCTATGCACACTGCACATATCTTATTTTGAAGTAAAAAAACAAAACGGGAACAAATACAATATTTGTATTTGCATGTGGCCCGCGGGCCGTAGTTTGAGGACCCCTGGTCTAAGGTCTAGTAGCTCCATAAACAACAGTGCAGGAAAGAGAAGGCCTTCATGGTCAACAGCTGGGGGAGGATGGGAGGAAATAAAATAGTCATATAACCTTTGAGTTCTCTGCAGCAAACACTAGCACACAAGTAAAAGACCTTATAGTCTGATTCCTTTTTCAGAGCAATAAAATTGGATTCTGGTCAGCTATAAAGGGGGCTGTATCAGCTATCTACTCCTATGTAACAAACCACCACTTACTGGGTTAAAGTATTTTTTCACGATTCCGTGTGTCAGCAATATTGGCTGGACTCAGCAGAGCAGTGCCTCTGCTGGTCTTGTCTGGGATCACTTCTGTGACTGAGCTCATCTGGCAACTTAACTGGGGTTGGATGATTCAAAAAGGCTTCATGCACATGTCTGGTGGTTGGTGCTTTCTCCTAGCTGAGCCTCCCTCTCACGTGATCTTTCCTCTCCACGGAGACTAGCCTAGCTTGTTCACATGGCCACAGCATCATTCCATGAGAATGACAGTGGAAGCTGCAACACCTCTTAATGCTTAGACAGACACAATGTCACTTGTACTGCATTCTGTTAGTCAAGTAAGTCACAGAGCTAGCCCAGATTCCAGGGTGGAGGAAATAGATGCCACCTCTTGACAGGAGAAAAAGCAAAATTACATTGCAAAGGAAGGAAGCAAACATGCAGGAGTGGGAGAAATTGTGGCCGTCTTCGTAAACAATCTACTGCAGAGGCCTGGAGGCTCATGTAGTCCTCTCATTAGAAACATGGAGAGACTGAGACACACATAGGCTAAGTGACTTGGTCAAGTCCATGGAGGGAATGGCACATCCAGAATAGAAACCCAGGTCTCCTGCCTCTCAGGCCAATGTTTTCACACTTCAAGGACCTCTTCCACCTGCAGCCTCTTTCTTCTTTATGCAAACCTAGTGACAGAGCCAGTCTCTGGAGCCACGCCCCTTCTCAGGCAGGCTTCCTTCTTTGGATTAGTGACCTACACAATCACAGCACCAGGGCTCTGTTTCCAGGGCTGGCTGTAGCCGCCTTAGTTCTATGAGTCTCCTTAATAGGAAAGGAGATTCCACTCCATCTTCTGGTCCCTTGGGAGCCTTTCGGGCTCCCAGGCCACAGCTAGATTTGACAGCAAATCTCATTTCACTGGGTTCTATTGCAGCCGTTTAATAAAATATGCTTTGTTGTCGTGGTAGTTTTTAAGGCAATACGTCTCTAGTAGGCCTTGGGAGGATAGTAAGCCAACCTGTTAGACACATAAGACCATAAAGAATTATTTCTCTCTCTCTCTCTCTCTCTCTCTCACGCACACACACAGAATTATTTCACCAAAATAGCTTCTGAAAGGGAAGGCTAGCAGGAATAATAATCATCATCTAATATTCACTGAACTTCAGTTACATCTAGGCACAGAGTATTAGCTCATTTAATTCTCCTAACTACCACATACATGATATAGGCATTATTGCTCTCCCCATTCCTAAAACTGTCTTTTAGATGTCACTTTTGTGTCTGATCACAAAATCCAAGGTCTTACTTACAGTCTTTAGTCTTTCTAACTCTGCAAAATTTGAAAATGCTTATTCATCCATCCCTCCCTCCATACATTCTATTAGGTGAGAAGACCTGATCTGGGTGATAGAGCGGTAAACAAGTCAGAAATATTTCTTGCACCCCACCTGCATGGCTCAGTGGTTGAGCATCGACCTATGAACCAGGAGATCACGGTTCAATTCTGTAGTCAGGGCACATGCCCAGATTGCAGGCTTGATCCCCATTAGGGGGCATGCATGAAGCAGCCAGTCAATGATTCTTTCTTATCATTGATTTTTCTTTCTATCTCTCTCTCCACCTCTGAAACATTTCTTGCACTCCTGAATCTTCCTGTCTAGTGGCATGGACAGGCATTGAATAAGTAGCAGCCAACAGGATGGTGTTGCAAAGAGGGAGGTGGGAAAGCCCACTGAAAGGTGGTTTCTGTACATTAAAACTCCAGATTCTATTTCTAGTTCCTATTTCTCTGACCACCTCTTTGTTGATTCCTTTTCCTCCATGTGCCCTTTAAACTCTGGCCTCTCCAAAGGATTTGTCCTTATAGCTCTTTCTTTCCTCTTTTCCTGGTGGCAAACTCACCAGTCCTCTGTCCATGTAAGAACGTTTATTTGAGCCCAAATGATGACATATGCCAGCGAACACGATCTCAAATGCTCCTGAGAATCACAGTTTTGCAGCTTCTTTTATGCATTTGAAACTAAAGAAGGAACCTAAAGAAGATTACAGGGAGGTGGGGGGAAATGGGTATTGGATTACAGGATAGTTCACAAGTGGTTAGGCCTTTGAGGGATATTACTTCTGACATCTTGAGGGTCTATCAACTTAGATGCAATGGTCAAAGCTTGCTTCAAAACCTCTCACTAGAGAAGTTATGGGCTTGGGGTGTGACTATCCACCATGACCTGCCCATTCAGGAATTTATGATCCGATCATCGCGTGATGTTACTTTCCACAGAACCCCCTGCTGGCTCCACCCAGGGTTTGGATCTTGCCTTTTTCCCTCTGATGTGACATGCTTTGTGGGAAAATGATATAGGGTTGAGCCTCGGACTGACCTGCTGGCAAAGTCACAAACAAGTCCCAGCTTAGAGGGCACAGTCCTCTTAGCATAATTAGGCTTGACCTTATTACACTCCCCAGATCTTACCTGGGAAGCTAATGGGCTGAGGGAAGTGCAGGGAGTGTAACTATGGTCAAAACAGGTGAAACTCACAAGAACTGTGTAACTATGGTAACCACTGCCTTGTTTACCTCTGACTATAAAAGGTCGCGCGGCCTGAGCACGGGTGGAAGTCCTTCCTCCTGAGTTGGACTTACCCGCCTGGTCCCCCAATATTTCCCAATTATCTCTTGTCTTTTCTCTTTCATTTGTGTGCGGCTCCTCTTCCAGATACTGAACCCTGAACCACACGGGACGTGGAGGGAAACATTTACGACAATGCTTTACCTGCACTCGGTGGCTCACACCTGCCAAGGATTCCAAGCTTGGCAGTTACTGTACCATCAGGACATCATCACCAACTTATCCAGCATCACACCTTGGCCATTCACACCTCCTTGCTGATATTTTTATTTCTGCCTTCATCTCCCCCAGCCTTTTCAGCAGCTAATACCCCTGCTTACCTTCAGGGCACAGTTCCGGGCCAGCTCCTTCCCACCCTCCTCAGGTGGAGCCAGTCACTTCTTCCTGGGAACTGTTCTCAGATTTCCTCCCGGCTGCTCTCCTACTTCTCAACTTGTAATTAGCCTTGTTCATCTCTACATGCTCTGTTTTGCCTGGCAGTAAATGCCCAAATACTGTTTATTGAGCTGTTAAAGTCAATCTGTATCTAGAAAACTTTTTAACTTCCCCAGTCAAAAGCAGTGCTTTTTAGTGAGATAACACTTCTTTTAGTGTTTCTATTAAGATTAGCTGAGTGCACCTGCCTCAGTCACAAGATCATGGGCAAACAATCTATTTTCAGATACTCCCGCCTCCCTTTTTGTCTTCTGTACGTCAACACCCTCCAGTACCAATCCTATAATGAAAATGTTTGTGGTCCAGGGTCATTCCATTACTAAGACCCACGCAAAGGTTCATTCATTCATTCATTCATTCGTGTATTCATGCACTTATTTAACAAGTATTAATTGAGTGCCTCCTTTGGGCCAGGCATTATTCCAGGTAAACACCCTGCCCTCAAGGAATATTCTAGTGAAGGTCATGGACAATAAACAAGCAAAGAAACATCAGATTGGTAAGTGCTATAAAAGGTGTAAGCAGAGCAATAAGATAGAATGTGAGTAGGAGGGGTGCCATTTTAGACAGAAGACACAAAGAGGTCCAGGATAGGCTCCAGGGGGAAAACGGGAAGGACAACAGCCCTGATGCAGAGAAAGAATGGACACAGCTGAGACACCAACAGGAGAGAATGTGTGTGGGGTGGAATGAACACTTGGGACAGGATGACATTAGAGAGGTGAGCCGGGGCCAGGTCACTTGCAGTCCTGCAGGCACGGTAGGTCTCTTGATTTTGTTAAAAACAAAATGGGGAACCCTCGAAGGAGAGACAGGTCTTTTTTCTTGTGTAAAAACAGCTCTCTAAAAAGAGAGGGTGGGGTGAGAGCGGAAAGACCATAATGGGATCGTTGCAATGGTCTCGGGCAAGTGTGCTGGTGGCTTAGAGCAGATGCTGGCCGCGGAGAGGAAGGCGGCTCGATTCTGTCTGCTCTTGCTGTCATTCCGGACCATCACACCGGCCAGGAGAGTTCTCAGTGATGCCACCATGTGCCCGATGCCCAGGAGAAATCCACACGTGGTGGATGAGACATGCCCAGAGTTGGCCAGGAGCCCGCATCCTCTTGTCTCTCACGGTCTCCTTAGCCCCTTTGCTTCTGGCTCAGCCCCTCTAGAAGGGGAGCCATGTTCTGTGACAGCCCTTCAGAAGTTTGGAGAGATTGGCAGGGCACAGGAATCCCTGAAAGCTGATGGGCTTTGGCAGGTACGAGCTGCAGCAGTGGTGGTCCCTGCTGCCTTAGCTGTGGATGCCCACATTGACTTCTTGTGCCTGCTGTCCCTATCTTGACTTATTCTTAGACTGGCCTCAGCCCACCTTTCCACCCACCTTCTGGATCCTCCAGAGGACCAGCCTCCTTCTCCCGGGCCCTGTGCTCCCCCCAGCTCACCTGGCCCCTCCTCCAAACCTCTGCCGTCACATCACTTCCTCCTGGAGGCTGTCCCCGAGGGCCGCCTGCCAGTCTGTGTTGTGTGTGTTGGGTGCCCTGATTAAACGCACTCCAGGCACTAGGGGCTGTTTCCTCACAGGACTCGCAAGGATTATAATTACATACTTGCCCAGCAGGGTGGAAAGATACACTACCGCTCAGGTGTTTTCAACAGTACTTTAAATTTTTTGGTAACTGGTTTCATCTGCTCCCTCTCTTGCTGATGGTGGGGGTAAAAACCAACCTTTACACTTGCCAGTGGAAGGCAACAGCCTTTTCCAGTTTAAAACAAGCTATCTTCCCCAAATAATCAGTTAATGCACCATTGAAACTTCCTACCAGGATTGTTTCCTTCCCTCTCAAGCACTTTCCCGCAGTCCTCCTTCCCGAGGTGTGTCTGGCTGCAGGGAGGGTGGCTCAGGGGTCCTCAGGCATTGGGCAGGGCCCAGGCGTGCTGCCCTGCACTGAGGAGGCCCCCTCCCACCTGGGCCTTGGACACTGGGCCTGGGACACTGGCCTTGCCCAGGCCCTGCTCTGGAAGAGCCCAGGGATCTCCTCCTGCCTCCACACCCAGCTCAGCCCCTGCTGGCCTCAGGGACCCCCACGACACCTGCAGCTGCACTGCCTCCCTGTCTGGGATTCGGAGGATCAGCTCCACCCTCCAGCCATGGCAACAAGGCCACCTCCTAGCTTGCTGGGACAGGCTCCCAAGCTGGCATGCTCAGCTGTCTCGGAGTGCATCCTGAGGAACTTGCATATCCTCTGGATGCCACACACAGGACAAGAGGAAGTGGGGAGCAACCTCAGTCCCATTCCACAGAAACCCACCGGACACCATTTCCACTCCACTGTGGCTGCCCCCCGGCTTAGGGGATGCCCGAGAGAATTTCCTTTGTGTTTCAAGCAGAAGGCAGAGCCCAGTCGGCTGTGATCTTTCTATTGTTATAAAAACATACATTCTCACTGTAATACAAAGCTATAAAGAAATCTTTACACTGTATTTCTAACATTTAACATACTGCTATCAGCACTGAGTTCTTTCGAATGGATAGTAATAAAGAAAATAAAAATCATGTGTAATTGTGCTACCCAGAAATAATGATCATTTATTCTGTGTATATGCTTCCATGTACATGCTTTCTATTTGTAACCATATATACACATTAAAAGATAGAATTAGATGTTTACTTTTCTCTTATCTGATTCCTTAAACAAACACATTAACATATATTTAAAAAAATAATGGCCTGCCTGGCGGGTGTGGCTCAGTGGTTGAGCGTCAACCTATGAACCAGGAGGTCACGGTTCAATTCCCGTTCAGGGCACATGCCGGGATCTCAAGCTTGATCCCCAGTGTGGGGTGTGCAGGAGGCAGCCGATCAATGTTTCTCACTCATCACTGATGTTTCTCTCTCTCTCTCCCTTTCCCTTTCTCTTTGAAATCAATACAAATATATATTTTTTAAAATAATGGCCCACTCAAGGGGGTCACATTGAGAGTCTATGTTCTATGTCCACGATGTCCCTGTCACTAATACACCTATGGAATTGCCTTCCAACATTGTTGCTAATTATTTTATTCTCAGTATGAACATATATTCATCCTTTAATGGATTTTAATCTGGAACAAGAATATTATTTGAATAATGGTGAAAAGGTGGATGTTACTATTTTGGATCAAAACCAAGACATGAATATAAAATAAGAAGATTGACTTTTACTCCATGGCTTATAAATTGCTTTGAAGATTAGCCCCCACTGGGAGTCCCAAAATGTTTCTTGCAGAGGCATCGTGGGGAAAAGTGCGTATCTTCCAAGGGGGGCCCCTACAAGGTGATGGCTTGCATCTGTATGTGAAAATTCCAATAGATGAGTTTTAGAAGATAATTATATTGATTTATAATAATAGTTTTTATAACATTGGACTTTTATAGAAATTTATTTGTAGCTGTAGGGAATTTAGCTTAGTAATCAGATTGTTTTGCTTTGCTTTTACTTTGAAAATTTAGGTCTTAACATGATTTGGGTTGAGGAGATCAAGGATTTTCTTCCCAATGTGACAAGCTTTCTCCAGGAGTTGCTTTGAACTTGCCCATCATTGCTTTGTTTCTCTCCTCCCTGCTATCAATTCACAAGAGAAGGGAGCTCCTCGTATACTTCTGCACATCCTAATATATGTGTTATAGCAAAAGGGTATCTTGTGTTTATTATTATTATTTTGTTGTTGTTATTCCTCACCCCAGGATATTTTCTCCGTTGCTTTTTAGAGAGAGTGGAAGGGAAGGAGAGAGAAAAAGAGAAGTATCAGTGTGAGAGAGACACATCAATTGGTTGATTCCCACATGGCCCCACAGCAGGGCCAGGGATTGAAATTGCAACCCAGGTACATGCCCTTGACCGGGAATGGAACCTGAGACCCCTCAGTGTGTGAGTCGATGATCTAACCACTGAGCACACAGCCAGGGTGGGCATCTTGTCTTTAGGAGGAGTCTAATTGAGGGTCACAAATGTCTACAGGGGCCAGGCAGGTCACAAATGAGTGAAGAGGGCCATGCGTAAGGAAACAACAGTGCTAGTCTGATGACAAACGGACAATGGCTGTCAGCCTCCGTGTTGGAAGGCAGCGGGGAATGGTGGGACTTGGGGAAACGCATCCCCTCGTCGAGGGGGCTGACTCTTACCTCGAGGGAGCGTAAACTTGGGGCTGTTATACTAGTAACTGCTGATTTTCAGTCTGACAAGCTGTAAGTCTGGATCTTTATCTTACCGCTCTTGATTTTCAGATGTCGGCACAGAATTCAGACATACCAGACAGGCAGAGGGGCATAGCGATCAACAACTTGTACTCTGGAGTCAGACGGCTTCTGTTCAAATTCCACTTCTGCCACTTATTAATTAACTGTGCCACTCTAGGCAAGTTACTCAACCTGTCTGTGCCTCAGTTTCTTTATCTGTAAAATGGGTATGGTAAAAATAGTACCTACCTCGCAGGTTTGATGTAGATTGAGTTAACATATGGAAAGCATATACATGCCTCTACCTAGAGTGCTACAGAAATGTTAGCTTTTGCTGTTTAAAGTGAGAAATCACTGTATGGTTTAAATAAAACATCTGCAGGCTGAATTAGGCCCATAGACTTCTGATTTGGGTACTGTGGTCTAGAATCAGGAAAGAACGCTTTCGGTAACCTAAAAGCTTGTATAAAACTATGCTCACCATCTCTGCATATCCCCTTACACTAAGACTTTGTAAAAGTCAACCTGACCCTTAGTAACTCTCCAATTTGCTGATGAACACAACTGCCCCAGCAGTCACTCAGTGACCCACAGGAGGGGGGACTTGTCCATTTCACCTGGGCAGGGCTCTACAGGTACGGCTGTCTGAGTTGTTAGCATATTCAAACACCCCCTCAATGGTCCATGAACAGATGCTATCCTAGCCAACCCCATCCATGACTTGGCTATCCCAGCCCCTCTGTCTCCTCTGCCCCGCCTCCAGTGGCCCTGGCCCTCAGACCTGCCTCTGCTCCACAGCCTGGCATCTCTTCTGATTGGTTAGTGTCCATGCCATGCCCATTAAATATTTTGTTTACCACCTTTGCATTTAGGTGTAGCAAAGCCAAATAAGTTGCAGATTCAAACATGAAAAGGTTTTTTTCCCCTAAAACATGTTATTTAACCTCACCGAGTCTTAAGTTTCCTTATCTGTGAATTGAGGATAATATTGTAACTAACTCTTGGGTTGTGAGACATGAGAGAATCCATACAAAATGCTTAGCATGGTGCCTGAAACAGGGCAAGCCTCCTCTAGAAATGCTACTGTCAGTATTAAGTTAGGTCCCCTCCCACCCCCACCAGGAGGAGGCCATGCCTTGAATCTCTCTTATCCTCAGGAAGCCTTAATCTGGTCGATGGGGTTGCTATGCAAGGCCTATGGATTTCTAACTATATATGTTCAAAGTTTTTTAAGAATTAAATATATAAACAATACTAATAAAATTATAACAGCACAATTAGATATAATTATTAATAAAATTAGAATATAACAAGCACATAACATTATAAATAATTTGGACAATTAAAAAAATGGGGGAAAAATATCTAACATCCCAATCTAGAACACCAGCTTCTAAAGTATTATATTTAAACATGATTATTTAAGAATAAATTTTAAGAACAATTTGTACCTTTCTGTTATTTGGCCAAATTATTAGCCCCTAAGGGCAGGGGCATGTCCATCTTGGTCACTGTTATATCCCCAGCACCTGCAGAGTGCCTGGCCATGACAGGTGCTCAATCCATAGTTAGTGAATGAATGTTTGAGTGATGAATGAATGAATGAATGAATGAAGACTGGGGAGAAGGCAGACACAAAACATTAGGGTCCAGGGGAGACCGAGCTGGGTGTCTGCTAACCAGGAGTTGGCCGGCAGGGATCAAAGATTCAGAATTCAGTTTCTGGGAAGGTAGAGAAGGGAAGAAAAGTTGGGAGTCAAGGTCCTGGAGTCTACCTGGGGACAGACCTAAACAGGATCTCAATATGTGACAAGAAGCCCCAGCATTGAGGTGGGAGCTCAGAACAGAGTGATCCTGCTCACCCAACACCCCCGGCTCGGGCACCTGCTGGTCTCAGAGTGTGTCAGGCCCTTTTCCACAGGCAGCTACACCCCCACTGGGCCAGGTGGGAGACAGAGCACCCAGAGCCCAGGCAGTTCCTGGCCTGGTTCATCATCCTGAACACAACTCCATTGCTTGTCCCAGCCCCATCTCACACCCAGCCTTGATCAGAGGGGCCTTCCTGCCTCCTGCTGCTCCCCTTCAGTGGGAACCAAGAACATCCTGGGGTCTATGCAGGCCTTTAGGCTCAGGTCAGCTTGAGACTCAAAGCCCTTATATCATGTCTCTCTGTGAGTAACACCTAATTTAGAGCAGCGAGCCCTAGACTGTTGGCTTCTAGTGCAAGCATGTCAAACTCAAAGGCTAACACGGGCCAAATAAACAAGGCATTCGGGCCATGAGTTTGACATGCTTGTTCTAGTTCATCATTGTATTCAGGGCTATGTTAGCAACAGCTGTGGGGATTACTAACACATTGAAATGTAGCAAGTGACGAGCAGCAGTTCTCAACCTGTGGGTCGCAAACAATGAAAATACATCCTGCATATCAGATATTTACATTACGATTCATAACAGTAGCAAAATTACAGTTATGAAGTGAAAGGAGTGGGAGGGAGGGAGAGAGACACATTTTAGAGAGAGTGGGAGGGAGGGAGGGAAGGAGAGAGAAAAAGAGAAGTATCAGTGTGAGAGAGACACATCAATTGGTTGATTCCCACATGGGAAATAATTTTATGGTTGGGGGTCACCACAACATGAGGGACTGTATTAAAGGTCGCAGCATTAGGAAGGTTGAGAACCACTGGACAGGATTCACACCTGGCCCAGGGATGGGGCTCTCCAGCAGAGTGTCCAGCAAGGCTTTCAAGACCTTGAAATGTATTGACAACCACCTTGATTGTCCATAAAATGTAACCCCATGTCTGGCACCTTATTAGATGGGGTGGGCAGAAGTAGGCTTACAGTTGTGAGTATGGAAACACAGAGTTTACTCTTGTATTATTATTATTTATTAATTACTGTATTATTTTCCATAGGAACAACTGTAAACCTACTTTCGCCCACCCCTGTATAAATGAATAAATACAGGAATAAACGAATGGGAGGGTGTAGGCAACAGCTGCTCCATCAATGTGTGTTGTGTGAACGGGGTCTCTCAGCAACTGTTTTCTGAAAATTCCAGTGTCCCTTACGTGCGACATAGCACTCTGAATACATCTTAACCAGCGTTTGAGACTGGATCCAGAGGTCAAGTTCACCCTCTCACTTGGACCCGGGCCTTTATATAACACACTTCAATCACCGGTCTGGGGCAGCCGTCAGTAAAGGTTTCTGCTGTGAGTAACACATCCGGAGCACAAGCCCTATTTTGCTTTACATACTTGAGTGAAGAATTGGTCCCTGGCTGAACATAATGGAAGTCATTTGTTCTGGAAAAAGCAATTCAGAAAAAGATATCACCTAAAAAGCTCCAGCAGTCCACTCAGAACTCTCTCCTCTGATGGGCTCTGAAAGATCCTTGGGCTTAAGAGCTATTTTGGGGGGGTGGTAGGGAGTGATTTAGTTTCCCATAATGGCATCTTCTAGGAAGTCTGTCTGTTCACTGGAATCATTGCTCCTGCAGTGTGCGACTGGCCCGTCTGGGAAGTAAGGACGCTCCCTTCAGCGTCTGGCGGCCCCATTAGAGCCCTTTGGAAGCGGCTTCCACAATCCCCCGCCAGGGTGGAGGGCTATTTGCATCAGTAGGAAAAGTGGGGAGCGACTCCTTTCACTTCAGAGGCTGCCCTTGAGAAGACCCCGTCCCTGAGTCCCCATCGGGGAGCTGGTGACATTTTCCCATTGTTCTTTGTGCCCCATCCCTGCCGCTGGAGGCGAAGGGGAGCCGTGGGTTTCATGCACAAGGACTAGGAAGAGGGGGAGGGGTCCCCCCAAGCCGCTCTCTGTTTTCATCTTCCTTCGGACTTCACCATGGGATTGCTTCTCCCTGTTAGAGCTGTAGTTTTCATAACTCAGCCCTAAAACCAGAGAGCCCTGTGGCCTCGGGGCGGGCAGCAGAGATTCTGCGGCCTGGTGGGTAGAGGGTGCAGGGAGGTGGGAGGGAAAGTCCAGCCCTCACTGGAGCGGGAGGGACACAGTTCTTCTCACCGTTCCTTGCAAGTGAGCTTCTCAAGGTGCACCTCTGGCCCAAACCGGAGGGGGGGGGGGGGGGGGAAA
>NW_005370777.1:3872879-3917809 GCF_000412655.1 Myotis brandtii
GGGGGGGGGGGGGGGGCAAACCCAAGCCCTTGCCTTGTGACAGGAAGCGGCCATTCAGCCACGTTCAGCTTTTGTTCAGAGCCTCCCGAAAGGGAGCCGCCCTGTCCCGCCCGGGGCTTCAGGGAAGCCGGACCCTCCCCAGAAATGACAAATGGAAAAGACAGACGGACTCGAGCCAGGCCAGGATACAGTCTCTGGGAAGAGGTTGTTTGTGTCTCCGATGCCATAGAAAACACAGCCTTTTAACTTATTAAGGAGGGACACGGCACAATCACCCAGGCTGGAGGTTACCAAGGTGAACCCAGTCCCGAGATTACAATCTGCCAGCCCAGAGGTCCAGGGACGCATGGAGGCCCAGAGAGGAAGTCGAGTTCACTGTTGGTAAATTTTTTTGGATGCTGTTTATGTTTGAACTTTTCTCTGTTTTCCTGTAGAAACTTCCGGACCCTCTTCCTGTGTCCCTACAAAAGGCCCGGACAATGCGGTCCCAGCCCTGCTGTGGGACACGGGCGGGGCCCCACCTTCCTCCTTCCTGCAGGGATATCCTTTCCTATAGAAGAGGTAAGAATGTAAGGTTCGTGTGAACATGTTATTATATTCCTTATCTCAGTCATTTTGTGATTTGCTGGTTGGCGACGAGAAGTCAGCCTGGCCACGTTCACAATAGAGGTGGCCCCGGTTCCGAGTTCGGGCTCGTGCTGTTTTCTCAGCTGAAGAGGGCAAGCGGCCGGTGAAAACGCTGCTTGTTTTCCGGGATCTTATCAAGAGTTCACGTCTAAGGCCAGAGAGAGAAGGGAGGGCTCCGCTTTTTTTTTCTCTCTCCTCATTGTTTCCAACTGAATTGGCAGGAAACAGGAATCCTCTACCTGTCCCCCTGGGGAGCAAAATTGATTCGATTCCATTTTTCAGATGTATCCGCCGCCACCAGAAGTTGGGGACATTTCCGCTCACCCCCGAAACGAATGTGTTCTGCGTTTACAACAAATGACATCTTTCAAAGTTGGCAATAAATCAAAGTTAAGTGAAGAGCTTTGGGATTGGTGATTGCTGTAAACTGCATCCCAGGAGCTCAGATTTATTTTCTCATTCACCCCTTTTCAGGCTGTGGACCCCGACTGACTCCAAATGCACGCACGCGTGTGGTGCGTGTGCGTGTGCGTGTGTGTGTGCTGTCGACGGCATAGACTCTCAGAATGAAAATCCTTCACAGAGTCTCACATAAATTCGAAGGGTTCACATTAACAGCTGCCCGAGAGGGTATGTGGCTGGTGGACAAGGCAGACTCCACATGGAAGGTTAAGTCCGTTTCTCAAGAATCACGGTGTGTTTGTGGTTGATCCAGTATTTTCCACTTAAATCAGTTCAGCCTATTTAGTCCACTTGGACAAGAGTCACGGTCCACCTAGATCCTTCATTTTACATGAACTCAACCTCAGATCATTATATTCTGAGGAAATTGGTTGTTTTCCTGCCTATGGATAAAGTTTAAACATAGGAATTGTATAAACGGCAATCATCCACAAACGGAAGGAGCTTTCCTTTCAACGTCAACTCTTCACCTTGGAGCTTAGACGCAGAACCTCAGCTACTGGATGGAATCAGAAAACAACCCATTTTTAACTACCCTCCAGAGCACAGGAACCAGGGAAAAAGCAATTGGGTTCTGCTCTAGTGGGGTCTTGGTTTTCCCAGGCCACACCATCTTCCATCCAGGGCCCTGCCTCTGTCAGAGGCTCTGTCCCCACCCAGTCTTGTTAGAGAAGATCCAGCTCCTCATACCCACTGCTTACCTGGTAGCTGTTTGTGGCTCTTCTGCTACGTGAGGATATTTGAGGGAGAAACTCTCCAGATTCCTTCTTCCTATGGGTCCTTGGTGGCCCACGGGGCAGCTGCTGGTCCCAGACCTGCCTGCTCCTCCACTCCCATGGCTGTGTTTGGTGGGAGCCAGACCCTCTGTGCTCATCCTGGGGCACCCAACTGATGTTTCAGATACACAAGCCCAGAGTCACCCCAGACCGTTTTTGCACCCAAGTGAGATAACCACCTTATGATCAGTCTCTACCGCATTAGATTTATGGGAGAAAGATATTTCACATCCTTGTATTGTATTAACCAGTGCATTCCCATAATCCCAATATTTCCTTTCTCTTCTTGGCATTTCCCTCATGTACCTATTCCATTTGAAGCAGTTGGGCTCTTCTGTACGAACTGCCTCAGAGAAAGGATGTTACCGTGGAAAAAAGAGCCTGGAAAAGACTCTTCCTGATTTTTTAATTCAAAAGCTTAGGCCATTAAGGAAATGGAAAAAGACCCACAGAAAGGATCAAACATTTGGCAGAAGTATCACAAGTGAGAACAAAATTTCTCACCAGCCCCGCTAAATGAGCTTCAAGAATTCAGGAGAACCAGAGTAGAGAGAATGATGGGTGAGGTCCGAGCCACAAGGGCCAGATCTAAAGGGGCTACAGAGCATGAGCAGAAACAGCCCCTTCAGACCATCCATTATCCACTCACATGATGCTGTATCACCCATGCCCAGGGCTACACTAGTTGACTTGTCCTCTGGCATCCAAGAAGGACATCTCATTGTCTATTTAGCTGGAAATAACAACTGACTGCCCCCAGCCTTGGCTATGTTGTCACAGCTGAACTTACCCAATGTGATCAAACCACCAAACAATTTCTCAGGGCACTAGTAAGCCTCCAAGAAGGAAGGGGGTGTCCTTAAGCACTTGACAAGGACGTGCTATGGAAGGAAAGTCCCTTGTGTCTACAACCGAATAGAACCAGCTTCAGATTTTTCCCTGACCAAAAACAGTGGTTAAGATCCACCTCCACCCAAGTCCTCTCTGGCTTTCTCAAGCGAACCACATTGCTCTTCCATGTTCAACAACTTTGAACTGTTTCCCCAGAGCCTGTCCAGGGGTCTATTTGGGTTATCCTACCTTGTGTTGCATTTCTAGCCTCTGACATAACCTTGACCTTGACCTCAATCTTGTGTAATTGCCTGTTTTTCCAGGTTCTCATCTCCCTTGCCACAGAGCCCTGAACTCCCCAGCTCCCTGGCCGGGATTCTATCAGCTTTCATCTCTCCACTTCACCAGGGTGTCAGTTCTAACACCCCAGCCATTCTCCTTCTCATGGCACATCAATCACACACCTAGAGGTTTTACAGCCTCTAAGATCCTCACCCTCCTCCACCCCATTTCCCTAAGATGAAGTGAGTTACAGATCAATGGAGTCCACAGGGCCACCCTGTGAGTACAAGAAGGTGGAGGTTCTGTTTTGGATGAGTCAAGGTATTATATTAACAGAACAAGTTTGGTCCAAAGGCTGGTTTTGATCCCTTCTCATCAACGTGCAGTCCCTTCTTCATTCTCTTTCCACCCATGTGACTGTGGTTAGAAATCCTGAGGACAAGCCTGCCCTCCTTAGGGAAAGGGTGGTAGGGTGGATCCAGACCCTGCATAGAGGCTTCTGTGTAGTCCAGAGGTAGGATCCAGAGGGCCACAGAATGGGCCGGAGGGGCAAGTGCCATAGCTGAGGTTTTAAACGAGAGAAGAAAGGGTGCAGGGATACCAATAAGTCTTCAGTGCAGTTCTCTGGTTGCGTCTACACTGAAGAGATCAAAATGGAAAACATAAAGTGGAAATATCACTTCTGGTGTACGCCACACACCTAGTATATGGAGCACCTTCATCTTCCTTCTAGCCTTTCCCTGCATCACCGAGGTGCTTGAGGCTTAGCTAATGTTTATAGAGCCTTCTACAGGTCTCAGAGGAAAGTGACTACAAAAGCGCAAGCGTGAGTACCATCACTCACCCTGCCCAGATCAAGTCTAGTGAGCATTAACTGGATTTAAAGGTAAAGAAAACGTTAGTGTGTGTTTCAAAGGCTACCACTACCTGGCGGGAAGAAATGCACAATGAAAGGCCATTTTTCATGGTGAAATTATTAAAGTCTTCAGAGTCAAAATAAAAAAGGAGAGAAGCAAACATCAAGGGATTAGGAGCGACCATGAAAGCAGACTCGTTAGCAAAATCAAAGCGGGTCCTCAACCACAGCGACAGCATGACTGATTTCTATGTAAGACTCTCAGATCTAGGCCATTGCAGGACCTGCTGGCTCCATGAGCTTTTATTGTGGTAGCATTTCTCTGGATTGAATTCTGGCTGAATTAATGGAGCATGAATTGGGGGGTACATTTTTTTTTATTAAAAGACAGAGATTTTTGTGATCAATTATGGTAGCTAGGGGTGTGCAGGTGGAGGAGGGGAACGTTCCGGAATGTGTCTTCTACCAGTTGCCCTAATGATCATTCCCATCTCTGGAGGCTCACTGACTGACTTCTAATCCTTGGTGACCTTGGGGCAAGTTATTTAACCTCTTCAGGTCTCAGCGTCCTCATTTATAAAAATGAAAGAGTGGAATAGCAGTGGCTATGTCTGTGGGGTAAGAATCCACTTTTTACTGTATTGCTGGGCCTCTTACAAGAAGCATTTATTACTTTTATGATAATAGTAATCACGGCTGTGGTTCACTGAGCACTACTGTGTGCAAGGGATGCCACTAAGTTTGTATAATCTTCACACCATGGAGAAAGTATGTTTATTACCCTTGTTCAATGGGTGAGATAACCAAGGAACAAAGACGTGAGGCGATTTGCCCAGAGCTAGCAAACGTTAAAATCAGGATTTAAACCCAGGTGGTTCAGATACATGATGCATGCTCTCAATCACTACACTACAATCAAAATAATCACGTTCTAAAGCCTGTTCTCCCTTCAAGACACAGTTCAACTCTCATTTCTGTGATGCCACCTCTGACCACATCTGCTATTCATTCATTCACCAAACATTTACTAAGTACCTATTATGGTCAAAGGGCCAATTTGGGATCTTATAAAGTATACAAGTCAAATAAATCATAATCCTTGCCATCCAAGAGTTCACGGTCTAGCAGTGGAAGATAAAGTGACCTCAAAAACTAGAATGGAAAGGCCGTAGACAGAGACAAGATTCTGTAAGAGTTCAGAGACAAAGGAGGGTACTTCCAACTCTGGGAAGAGGAGTCACACTCTGAAGACAAGAAGAGCACAGACAAAGTGGCTGAGATGGAGGACCTGACAACCTGCTATGGGTGGGGCCTTGTTTGGTAGAAATGAGACCCAGTGAGAAAGTTTTGCTTAGGCCAGCGATAGGGTCAGAGAGCGATTTAATGATAATAGCAAGTATTTATAAAATGCCCGACAGGATCGCAGGATGCTAAGTAGTTTTACATAACTCATTTCATCTGCAAAACAACCCTAAGAGGAAGAAGATACTGATACTTCCCCAATTTTACAGAGAGTCTAGTTAGGTAGCATTGCTGGGATTAGAACCCAAGCAGTCTGGGCCCAAAGGCTGCATCTATAACCACCTGACTAAGCTGCCATTTTTATCCACCCGTCTATTCATGGGCACTTGAGTTGCTTCCATAGCTTGGCTATTGTAAAAATGCTGCAATGAACATGGAGCATAAATTCTTTCCAATTAGTGTTTCAGGTTTCTTTGAATATATTCCCAGAAGTGGAATTGCTGGGTCATAAAACAGTTCCACTTTTAATTTTTTGAGGGCCATCCATACTGTTTTGCATAGTGGTTGTGCCAACTTACACTCCTACCAACAGTGCACCAGGATTCCCTTTTCTCCACATCCTCACCAACACTTGTTTATTGATTTATTATAGTAGCCACTCTCGCAGATGTGAAGTGATATCCCATTGTGATTTTAATTTGCATTTCCCTGGGGATTAATGACATTAAATATATATATATTACTCAGCCATAAAAAAAGAACAAAATCTTACGATTTGCAATAGTTTGGATAGACCTAGAGGATATTATGCTAAGTAAAATAAGTCAGTCAGAGAAAGACAAATACCATATGAACTCACTTATATGTGGAATCTAAAGAACAATATAAATGAACAAACAAAACAGAAACAGACTCATAGATACAGAGAACAGACTGATGGTCCTGAAGGGGAGGGGCACTGGGGGACTGGGTGAAATGGTCATGGGGATGTGAAGTACACATAGGAAATACAGTCAATAATCCTATATAATAAAAGGCTAATATGCAAATTGTCCCCTCAACCAGGAGTTCAACCAGGGGGCGGGCTGGCCGGCCAACCGCCCACATCCCCTACCCCCCACCGGCTCCGCCCCCAATAGGCCCCAATCGGGGTGGGCCAGACAGACCCTACCCGTGCACGAATTCGTGCACCAGGCCTCTAGTACTGTAATAACTATGGGTGGTGTCTGTTGGGTACTGGAAATATTGGGGGTAACACTCTGTAAAGTATACGATTGTCTAACCACTATTCTGTACACCTGAAATTAATACAAGATAACATTAAACACAAAGTGTAATTGGAAAAAAATTAAAATGTATTACCCCCATTCCTCAAAAATAAATAAACTACCTTTTGTTAGAGAAATACCTCAGTTGCCAGTACATCGGGTAGGTTGAGTAGGAGAGAGCCTTAGTGGGCAGGAGACTATTTCAGTACCCGCAGCACCACCCCAAACTTCCACAGCATTTTGTCCAAAGTGCTCATTTGGTTCTTTATTCTACTATTAGCTTTTTATGTGTATTAGTGTTCTCTTCTCAAGTGAATGGGAAACAATAAAAAACATGTTGTTTCTATAAACCATGCAACATATAAACATATATCATACGAAAGAGTTTGAATTCATAATTTCTAATAATCTATCATTCTCTGATACCTTAGAGAGTGGATCTTGATAATAGTTACAGTAACAAACTACCACACAGGGGACTCCCCAGTGTTACACTTTCCTGCAGAGAGCCATTCTAACTCTGACCCTTAGAACAAACTTCTGAGGTGGATGGAGCAAACCTAACCTTTACAGAGGAGAAAACAGATCAGGTGAGATTAAGTGACCGCCCGAAGTCACCCAGGGCCTAAGCGCTAGGATCTGGACTCCAACCCAGGTGTTCGATTCCAAGTCTGGAGCTCTTCTCAAAGCTGAAGAAAACAAGTCTGTGATTCCCTCTGACAGCACAACCCAACCTTCCTGTTAAATGTTGCTTCTGGGACACTCGGTGTTCCAGAAATTGTATCCAAAGGGGTGGGCCGGTAGGACTAACCCTGCTTTATGCTGGAGAAACCTTAGCACAATTTCTGGGCGCATCAGAGCTGCAGAACCAGGTGGGGCGCTGTCACTGCGTTCCCTGGTTGCAGCTCCCCGCAGCTTCCGTTTTAAGGCCGCATTAATTTTGCTGCCCTCGCATTCATCCATAAATGCTTTGATGTGGACGGACGGTGGGTCTGAAGTCACACTCTCTGACTCACTTCTACTTCAAAGAAACTACTTATGAATGAACTCACCCAGGTATGTCAAAACACTGGAAATCATTGGCAATTCCCTGCTAATTAAAGAAACCCTCCTGGAAGTGATTACATGAAACACTGTCTGTGGAAGTGTCTAGCAAAGTGCCAGGCACATACTAGCCTTTCGATGACCAGTCCTTTCTGAGCACTGCTTGGGCCGGGCTCTCTTGTAGGAGCTAAGAATAGAGCAGCTAACAATACAGGTGAGGTTCCTGTCCCCAAGGAGCCTCGCTGGGGAAGACAGAGAATGACCAAGAAGGCATGTCAGGTCCTGAAAAGTTCAATGAAGAAAACAAAACAGACAACATGATGGAAAGTGACTGTGAGTGACAGCTACAGAAGTCAGGGAAGGTCTCAATGCCAGGATGTCTTCCTTTTTCTTTTCTTTTTTTTTCTTTTTGGTTAATCCTCACCCAAGGATATTTCTTCATTGATTTTTAGAGAGAATGGAAGGGAGAGTAAGGGACAGAAAGAGAAACACTGATGTAAGAGAAACACATCGATTGGTTGCCTCCTGCATACACCCCAACCAGGGCTGGGGATCGTTCCTGCAACTGAGGTACGTGCCCTTGACCAGGAATCAAACCCTCAACCTGCAGTCTGAGAGCTGATGCTCTATCTATTGAGCCAAACCAGCTAAGGCAGGATGTCTTTCCTTTAAGGGCCAACCATCCAATGGCTGCAGGAATGCCATTTGGGCAGCAGCACACATAGGCTTAGCCTGTGGGGGCCGTAAGAAGTTCATGTAGCTGGAATGTGAACAAGAGGGAGAGGGCAAAGACAGAATTCTAAAGAAGAGATGGCAGCCAGATCATGGAAGGTCTTCATAGGCGGGGAAAGGAGTGTGGGTTATATTCAAGTGTGAACGGAACTCTTTGGAGGCAGTTAATGCCGAATGGTTGGATCTGACTTACACAGCTATCCCTCAGAGATATTGTGGGTTCAGGTCCAGACCACTACAATACAGCAAATGTTGCAATAAAGAGAGTCATAATCCTTTTGCTTCAATCTGTAAAACAATGCAAATCTGTGAAGTGCAATAAAGCAAAGCGCAATGAAGCAAGGTCTGCCTGTATTGGTAACAGCTGACACTAGCTTCTGTATTGGAGTGGAGGGTGGGGGACATGTCTCAGCTCAGGCTGCTACAACAAGACACCAGAGGCAGATGGCTTAAATGAGAAACGTGTATTTCTCACAGTTCTGGAGGCCAGGAAGTCCAAGATCAAGGTGACATCAGATGTAGTTTTTGGGGGGACCCTCTTGCTGGCTTGCAGACAGCCACTTCTTGCTGTGTCCTCACGTGGGAGAGAGAAAGAGAGCTGTGGGCTTTCCTCTCCTTCGAGGAGCACTAATGCCATCATGGGGACTCCACCCTCATGACCTCATCTAAACTAATTACTTCCCTAAAGCTCCACCTAACACCATCACCCTGGGTCAGGGTTTCAACATATGGCTTTTGGGGAGACACAAATACCTGGTCCATAACAAGGCAGGAGGAAACAATTAGAGGAGCTGCCACAGAGGTCCAGGTGGGAGCTGGTGGGGCTGGGCCAGGGTGGGCTCATGTGGGTGGAGAGACACAGTCAGATTCACCTGGTCCTTTGGAGGACAGGCCCGGAATAAATGTCTCCACACCTTTTTACTTTTCTTCATTTCCTCCCTTGCTGGTTCCTCACTTCATTTATTGAGCTTTGGCATAAAGTATTTCTTAGGTAATTTGCACCTTTTCCTTTAAATGTGCAGATGAAAATTATATCCAGAGCCAAGTAGATTCAAGTCGATTCAACAAAACTTTTTCGAAGAGAATATGTAGTGTGGGAGATACACAACCTTGTCTCATCGGATGCTTTTTTCTACTTGTTTCCATTCAGTTCCACAATGGGCTGTGATTGGCGGTTATGAGCCGGGCATTATCCTTGGTTCTGGAAGTTCAGAGGAACAAGACACCCACTAACCCCTCAGTGATCTCACAGCCCAATAGCAGAGAGAGATGAGCCAGGAAACAAAATGCAGTACAGAGAGGCACAGGACACACAAGAAATATGTAAGATGGAGAGCACCAAGCAGCACAGAGGGAGGGGGTAACTCTGAGAGAGGAAGAGGAAAAGCTCCCAGGGCAGGTGCCTGCTGGCCTAGGCGTCAGGGAAGGGTGGTTCCCTGGTCGATGAGGGGGCGTTCTGGGTGAGGGGAATAGCACGGGCAGAAATATGAAGGGATGAGCAGTAGGGTTGCTGTGAGGAACTATAGGCTGATCCGCATTGCTGGAGCAAACATCACGGAGGGAGACGAGGCCGTGAACGTAAGCAGGACCCAGACCACGAAGGGCCTCGTTTATTACTATGGATGAGATTGTACTATATTCTGTAGGCGACAGGGAGTCAGAGACCTACTTCCCACAGGGAGAGACCATCAGAATCATTCACCTCCACGCATTTGCCAAGTGTAGCTTTAAAACACACACACACAAACACACACATTCTGCTTGAGAGTATTTGCAAAGGTGTGTGAATGAGAGACTTTCAAAACATGTGGCTCCAAGGAAATTGTATAATTTGGAAAGGACAGAGGATGAGGAGAGGGAAAATTCCAGCCCGCCAGGGGAGAGCGCTCTGTTATGTCTGCAGGCGTCTGAGGCAAGCCCTGCTCCTCCACAGAACGGGGCGATTCATGCCGAGTGTAATGATAAGAGGTGCCCATTTTCCAGGGGCTGACATCCAATTACAGTTGCAGTGAGAAGGTGACGGGAGCCTGGAGGCCCGGCCGTGCCAAGGTACACATTTCCAGTGGGCACACCATTAAGGCATCTAGTAAAAAATCCTAATTGTGCTCGAAGGACTTGCATAGCCTTTGGCAGCTGGGACGCGGGTGTGGAATGTGAGGCTCCCAGGCCGGGCTGAGTCGTGTCCTGCAGCTTCTCAGAGGGTCTTGAGAGGTGGCGTGCAAGTCGGCGGCAATGCATGAGAACAAAGTAATTTGGATTCCACTATATTTCTTAAGATGCCACATAAAGCTTGGGAAAGGGGGTGTTGCAAACCGAAAGCATGAAAGGACAGCGTCACCCCTTGACGTTCCTGCTGTGCAGAATGAGCTGGGAATGTCAAGGTTTCGACATGGAAACCCCCCGGGGCTTCCAAATGCTGTTGTTGGCTTTTCTGGGCTTGCTGGTAGAAACTGCAGGGGTGCAGTCCCCGTGTTTGTAGTGGATACAGAAGCAAAAGGGGGCTCAGGGCAAGGCTAGGAAATAAAGCGGGAATTGTTACATTATTTGGAAAGGAAAAAGCTCAGACGTTCTCTATTGTCTGCTGCTGCAAAATCTTACAAATCTGCCCTGCCTCACGGGGTAGCAGCTTGCTGGGTTGCTATTTAGACTTCAACTTGCACTGGCCACATATCAAGTGCTCAGTGACGATAGGTAGCTACTGACTGCCCTCGTGGACAGCGCAGATAGGGCAGAAAGCTGTACTGGACAGCACTGTTTTAGACACCAGCTCCTCGGTGCTCTTCCCTCAGACCATAGACTGTAGTTGCTGCTTCATATACCTGTTGTGATGAGAGCAATCTATATATATATAAAATGCTAATATGCAAATAGACTGAACAGTGGAACAACTGAGCAACCGAACAACCGGTCGCTATGACGTGTGCTGACCACCAGGGGGTACGCGCAGAACATGGCGGGCGTTGGCAGCAGGTGGCAGAGCGCGGAACATGGTGGGCGTCGGGCCATGGCAGGATAGTGGAGCCGGTGAGCGGGGGCGCCAGACCAAGGTGGGGCACCGGTTGCTGTCATCAGGGCAAGCCTCTGGTAGTTACTGAAAATTTTTTGCTCCTGCCTGCCATGGTCCCACCCGGCGCTCACACCTGCTGCTGGTGCTGGCCCCACTCGCACCCGCTATCGGTGCCAGAGCCGCCGCTCACATCCATTGCCAGTGCCTGGCGCCGGTCCAGATTGCTTGGTGCCGTCAGTAGGTGTGAGAGGCAGCTGCCAGCCCTGATCGCCCCTGAGGGCTTCTCCACCTACCCCTGCTCCTGAGGGGCAATTAGGGCAGTAGCTGCCGCTCGCACCTGCTGATGGTGCCCGCCCTTCTTGCACCCGCTGTTGGCACCGGCCCCAGTCGCTCCATGCCATCAGCGGGTGCAAGTGTGGCCAGCGCCGTCAGTGCATAGGAGCGGCGGTGGGGGGAGCGAGGCTGCCAGCAGACCTGGAATCAGGGTCCACGGTGGGAGGGGCAGGGCGGGGGCACAGAGGATGGGCGAAGACCCGTCCCTGTGCCCACCGCAGCCTTGTGGTCCACAGTTCCTTTCAAGGTGCACGAATCTGTGCACTGGGCCCCTAGTAATCTATAATAATAAAAGTGCAATATGCTAATTAGACCAGATGTCCTTCCGGACATCCTTCCGGGATGATTTTCCAGATGAAGCCAGGGCTGCGAGGGAAGCCCGGGTTCCGGGTGCCTGCCTGTGGCCGGAAGGAAGCCCGAGTCCAGGGTGCCAGAGGGAAGCTGGTGCTGGTAGCCGGGGGAAGGAAGGCCTACTCTTGCACAAATTTTGTGCATTGGGCCTCCTGTCACATTAATAAAAACAATGATGGTCCACGTTGTTGAGCTCTCTCTCTCTCTCTCTCTCTCTCTCTCTCTCAGGCACTATGCTAACATCTTTCCGGATCTGGCAGGTTAATTCATTGAGAAGTTGATTTTCCCCCTCATTGCTTTTTCCCTCTCTCCACCCCCATATCTAAGAGAGAAGTGGCTGTGGGTCCTTGTGCAGGGAGAGGTTGGTGTTGCAGAGCCCAAAGCTGAAGTTGACTGAAAACAATGTATCTGCTTGTCTTTTGCAAAAAGGTTAAGCTCCTGGAGGAGACTCTGCAGAGGAGAGAAGGGAGGAAAAGGCAGGAGAGAGGGAGAATGGGCCAGCTCCCCAGACTGAAAAGGGGACAACGGTCAGAAAGTCCTCTTGGTAGTGGAAACAAAACCCCATTCTCTGGCAGCTGGGCTGCTGGTAAGACTCGGAGAAGGGAATGGTTCCCTGGTTCCCTGGGGGGAGAGGGGGCTGGACCCAGGCCCTAGGTTCCCACCCCAAAGTGTGACACAGAAGCCTGGAATCACTGAGCTTCAAGGGACCACCAGCTGGGCCACCACTAGTCCATCTGGTGTTCTTATGCTAATTAGAAAAAGGACTCCTCTTCCTCACATGAAACAATTTATTGTTAAGCTAGTATATTACTGATATGGGCTGAATTGTGTCCCCTTACCCAATTCTTATGTTGAAGCCCTAACCCCCAGGACCTCAGAATGGGACTGCATTTGGGAAGAGGGTCTCTAAAGAGGTGATTAAATTAAAATGAGGCCACAGGGTGGGACCTAATCTGATCCGACTGGTGTCCTTGTGAGAACAGGGACTTTGGACACACAAAGAGACCACAGGAGCCCACACGCAAGAGAGACCACAGGAAGCAGCAGCAAGGGGTGGCCATCTGCAAGCCAAGGAGAGAGACCTCAGAGGAAGCCAACCCTGCCAGTGCTTTGATCTTGAACTTCCAGCCTCTAGAACTGGGAGAAAACCATTCTGTTGTGTAAGCTACCCAGTCTGTGGTACTTTGTTATGGCAGCCCCGGCGAACTAACACCATTGCTGTGCAGTCGGAACACCTCTCCCTGGTTAGTCTTTCCAGAGCCTTTGCTGGGCAGCAGCCTGACTGTGTGCTCAGATAGCAGGACTCTCTCCTGTTCACTTACGCGCTGTCTACCTGGGTAGGGGCTGCTGGTAGGTGAAGAGACCCTGTCAGGTTTAGAGGGACAGACACATAGGAAGGGGCCTCCAAGGACTGGGGGGCAGGGGGAAGATACCGCTGGAGTGAGCTGGGGCAAGGCATGGCCCTGTGTGCCAGCGTGTGTGTGTGTGTGTGTGTGTGTGTGTGTGTGTGTGTGTGCGCGCGCGCGCTCGGTCCGCCAAGTGTGTGCACAGCTGTGTGTCCCTCACTGCTCCAGGCCTGGAGTCTCCGTGCCCACCCACACACTACCATAAACCTTAGTTTGGGTCTGTGATGTGAATGGTGCCCCTTTAGAGGAGACACTGTTTGGTGCAGAGCCTGACCTTCACATGGACTTGGACAAGGAGGGAATCAGCAGCAGAAGTGAGATGCTGGAGGCCAAAAAAGATGGTTGCACATTCTAGAAAGACCCTAGAGAAGAGAATTGCCACCATAGATCCTACCAACCCAGTGGAAGGGGAGATTGGAGGCAAATTTAATTTCATGCAACAAAGAGAGACTACATGACTCTTCTTGCACATTTGACTTGGTGTAATAAGATTTGTGCTTTCTGTAAATGCTTTTAAATCTTAGTTTTATTATCTAGGACACCACCATATGCAGTTTATTATCTGGGTAGTTATATTTGGGGTAAATATGTTGCTAGAAAAGGCTACATGGAGATGATGCTACAGCAGAAAGATCACTTAGGCCTTGCACATTCTTCTTTGATCAAACATATATTTGTTTGAAATAAACTCTTTGGCTTTCACTGGGATCCTGAGTTCCAATGGATAAATGATATTTTAGTTTTTACACGCTCACACAGACACAAGATTCACGCTTTCTGTATGATTGGGGAGCAGGGCTCCAGCAGGACACTGGTGGATCCTCGAATGGAGTAGCGGGGAGGAGTAATGGGATGGTGAGATGTGGCAGGGAGCACTTTCTGGAAGAGCTGAAGCTGTAGGAGAGGGTCTCATGGTAGGAGCTGTGGCCACTCGTACCAGAGTCCAGCAGGAAAGGACTGGGGCATAAGTACCCCAACCCCATTTCCCAACCCTCTGGTCTCTACCAAGGAGGCCTCATAGCTGAGCCCAACCAGAAGCCCAGAGCAGGGTGAGAAGAGTGAGGAGTGGAACTAGGAGAATAAACAGGAAAACCCAGCACACCTTCTAAACATGCGTCATTTCATCTAGACCTCCATCGACCCTCTGGTTAGGTCCAATTATTATCCATTTTATAAATACAGAAGCTTAGTGTGGGGAGGAGTTTAAGTGCTTCGCTCACTAGATTTTAAATGTAAGGCCTATAGTTTGTCTTGTACCCAGTTATGGCCCCAGTGCCTGGAAAAGTACCTAGAGTGCTATAGGTGATTACTATGTGTTTGTTGAATGACTAAATGAGTGAACTCCTCCAGTATCACACGTGGGAATGCAAAATTTGAACCCAGCCCAGCCTGCATGGCTCAGTGGTTGAGCATTGACCTATGAACCAGGAGGTCACATGCCCAGGATGCGGGCTTGATCCACAGTGGGGGGCATGCAAGAGGCAGCGGATCAATGATTCTCGCTCATCATTGATGTTTCTATCTCTCTCTCCCTCTCCCTTCCTCTCTGAAGTCAACAAAAAATATGTTTTTAAAAAATTCAAATCCAGACTATCTGAGGGCAAAGCTCAAAGGCCTAAGGATCACATCAATGTTCTCAAACCAAGATCTATATAGCTCTGTAGGCCTAAACGTTTACTGAGATAATTCTAAAATTTAGCCTATTTATTTCAATTTCAATGACAGCTTTAAAAATTTAGTATTAGCATATCCCAGGTCACCTCGATGATCACCTAATGCCAGTGATGGCGAACCTTTTGAGCTCGGCGTGTCAGCATTTTGAAAAACCCTAACTTAACTCTGGTGCCGTGTCACATATAGAAATATTTTGATATTTGCAACCATAGTAAAACAAAGATTTATATTTTTGATATTTATTTTATATATTTAAATGCCATTTAACAAAGAAAAATCAACCAAAAAAATGAGTTTGCGTGTCACCTCTGACACGCATGTCATAGGTTCGCCATCACTGAGTCCTAATCCCATCAAAAGGGATTGTTGTTTGATGTCTGGGCCCAAGTCTGTGTTTGCATTCACTGTCACGTTGGCACAAAGTGGTATCACTGTAATTACCTGGGGCTAATGAGAAAGGAACGTGAGGGGGGTTAATTTCTAAGTGATTCATAAGTGATGCCTGTGAAAGCCACATGACACCACAGAACACTACAAACGAGCAAAGTAGGGGCCGCACACAAAAGAACTGGCAGTGGGAGGTCAGAGCCATGGTCGCCTTGTGGCCAGTGATTTAGGTTAATGCAGACACCACCTCTCACACTAACGTTTTTATTTTTATACAATTGGTTTTTTAAAGATCCTCACCTGAGGATGTTTTTTATTGATTTGAGAGAGAGGAAGGGAGGGGGAGAGAGAAAGAAACATTGATGTAAGAGGGAAACATCTATGGGTTGCCTCCCCACGTGCCCCTAACCAGGATCAAAGCCGAAACCTGGGTATGTGCCCTGATGGGGAATTGAACCCATGACCCTTTGGTGCACAGAACAATGCTCCAACCAACTGAGCCACACCGGCCAGGGCATCGTACACTAATGTTTTCATGCTGAGTTGCAGTGATTGCAAGCATCAGTTTTGGTTTTTCTTAATTCAGTTTGGTTTTATAGTTACATAGGAACTTAGGTATCACTTTATGCTTACATAGTTTGGGGCAAAATATATTTTAAATCAACCCTTAAATGTTATTTTTTCTCACACTATGCCCAGGCATTAATCAAGAGTAGGAAATGCTTGTGCTATTTGCTACAAACTATGATATGAACTGCTTGTGGCAGCAACTTACCTGAGGCAGCCCAGGCCCAACTAGGGATGTCTGAGAAAAGGGCAAAAATCTTGATTCCTCCCCATCCCCAAAGCTGGAAATATTTATTTATTGAGCACCTATGAGTAACTGTATTAAGTTTTTTACATGTGCTATGAACTGAATGTGTCCCCCTCCCAAAATCATATGTTGAAGCCCTAACCCCCAATGTGAAGACATTTAGAGATGAGGCCTTGGGGAGGTAATTAGGTTTAGATGAGGTCATGAGAATGGGGCCCTCATGGTGGAATTAGTGTCCTTGTAAGGACACAGCAAGAAGGTGGCCATCTGCAGGCCAAAAAGAGGTCCCTCACCAAGAACCGAATCTGCCAACCTTGATCTTGGACTTCCCAGCCTCCAGAACTGTGAGAAATGCATGTTGTCATTTAAGCCACCCAGTCTATGGTGTCATTTGTTATAGCAGCCTGAGCTGTATTATCTCAAACCTTCCTAACAGCTTTGCACTGTAAATATCATTTCCCCATGTCATAGATGAGGAGCTGAGGCTCAGGGAAGTGTGTAACTTGTCCAGAATAGAAAGAGGAGAACAATTAGTTTATATAAAGGTTTGTGAATAAAGTTTTATGCATTTTTAAAAAATGCTCTGCCTTCTATGTCTTTTTTAATAGGTGACAAAGGTTATTCCTACCAGCTACAGTGAAGATCGTACTGCTCATACTGACAGAAACACTTCCCAGTCCCACATGAATACTGTCTAAAAATTTCCTCAACTTGGACCATTTATTATATAGGTGTTTACTGGGGTGAAGCTGCCAGTTCAGCTCTAATTATTTTAAATTTGAGCATCTTTGAACCTACGTTCTCTTCCTACTGAAAACAATCCTGTGTGAGCAGAAAATCCTTTCTGCTACATGTCTTCTATAGTCACAGGGCCAACACTTGGATGAAGGAGGACTCTAGGAGCTCAGCTTCACATTAGACGAGTCTGGGGCTGCCTCACTACTGTCACACCTTGTAATGAGTCTCCGTATCACCAGTGCATCCAGGCTGATAGACCTGCAGTCAACCTCACAGACAAAAAAAAAAAAAAAGCAATTAATGACACAATCCCTTGCAGGTGTGCAGTGCTGCAAAGTCCAGAGAGAAAATTCATATACATGAGTCGTTTAGACTTTCCATCAGGGGTGTTATTCTTAACTTAATAAGAAAATTGAGTCTCAAAAAGGTTAAATGATGTATTGAAATTTTGAGCCCAGGTCTTTGGACTGACTCTAAATCTAGTGCCCATTTTTTCTATTTTGTTGATTCCCTCAAATTGTGGACTGCGCACCCCTCAGAGGCCATGGTGTGTTGCAAAGGAATCTATACCATGAGGGCAGAGGTTCTCCAAGTGGTTAAGAGCCCAGGCACGGGGCCCAGACTGTTGGATTCAAATTGCAGCACCTCTACTTGCTAGCTGTGTGACTTGGGGCAAGTATCTTTTAAAAAAATATATATTTTATTGATTTTTTGCAGAGAGGAAAGAAGAGGGATAGAGAGTTAGGAACATTGATGAGAGAGAAACATTGATCAGCTGCCTCCTGCACACCCCATACTGGGGATGTGCCCGCAACCCAGGTACATGCCCTTGACCAGAATCGAACCTGGGACCCTTCAGTCTGCAGGCTGATGCTCTATCCGCTGAGCCAAACCGGTTAGGACATGGGGCAAGTATCTTAACCTCTCTGTGCCCTAACTTCCTCATTAAGATGTTTTCTATTAATATGTAATAATCTATAAAAATAAAAGCGTAATATGCTAATTAGACCAGACGTCCTTCTGGACAACCTTCCGGAAGAAGCCGGGGCTGTGAGGGAAGCCCGGGTCCTGGGTGCCAGAGGGAAGCCGGTGCCAGCAGCCAGGGGAAGGAAGGCCTACTCTTGCACGATTTTGTGCATTGGGCCTCTAGTTTATAATAATATTAATAGCATCTACATTATAGTGTTTTAGGAATAAATTAATGATACACATAAAACCTTTAACATAATGCTTAACACAATGAGTACCTAGAAAATACTCAAGCCTTAGATGGTTTAGCTCAGTGGATAGAGAGTTGGCCTACAGACTGAAAGTTCCCTGGTTCGATTCCGGTCAAGGACACATGTCCAGGTTGCAGGCTCGATCTCCAGTAGGGGGTGTGCAGGAAGCAGCCAATCAATGATTCTCTCTCATCACTGATGTTTTTATCTCTTTCTCCCTCTTTCTTCCTCTCTGAAATCAATAAAAATATATTTTAAAAAAATACTCAAATATACCAACTATAATTATTCTTGTTTACCACTGAATCATTTGGCATCCAGATTAGTGTCTGATACATAATGCATCCTTCAAATACTTTTGGGTGAATTAAGTATCTAATAGAGAATTCTAAAAATAATATTGTAAAGAGGGAATCCTCAAAACATTTTTTACTTTAGGAAGTAAAAAGAAACTATCTTCTTGTGACACTGGCATCTAACCTTGAATTTACAACATTTCAAGGTGACTTCTAGTATCCAGAAGTAAGTGCATTTCAAGTTGCTTTGACTTTTAAAAGATAATTTCACACCAGTGGCGAGCACAATTGGGCGGCATGCAATAGGCACTCACTAAATATTTATTCTTGATGATAAATACGTTGTTTTGTGTCTGTTTCAGGCAGAAACAACGGAGAGGAGAGCATCACAGTTTCTGAAAAATCATTTCTGCAGAGACTTGACAAAAGGGACCGGGAGGGCTGGTCTCCACATGACCCACACTGTTTGGATGCTCCTTGTTAAGCGTCAGTCCTTATGAGCAGAGGTAAACTCCATCCTGAGGGTGGAATTTCCAGAAACACTTTCCCCCCCTTTCCTAGATGCAGGACCTCTGCTTTTCTGCAGTAATGTGAGAAGCTGAGGTAGTTTTTCACCCCAGCGAGAGGCAGGAGGCTGGGCATGCAGCATGTCAGTTTATCCAAAAAACTCTTGGCTGCAGTTTTTGTGATTCAGACAGAGACTTGGACACTTGGACAGCCAGTGATCACGGATGTAAATTGCCGGCCAGCCAGCTGAGAGGACGTGCGCAACTTGTCTAATATCAAGAAATATTGCAGCTGGGGGTGTTGGGGGGGGGGCGGTCTGTGGAATGCTATTACTCTCTTTGGAATCAACTTTGCTTCCCTTTTCTTACTAGACATTTTTGACTCTTGTGAATTCATTTAGACAATTACATTCTATGAGAGTTCCTCCTTCCAGGATGCATTTGACCCTCCCGCCCCTCTGCCACTGGGAATTTTCCCTGAGACAGGTTTTCGAAAAAGCGCTCGGGTTCTTTTCAACGCTTGATGATGGTTCACAAGGCACAATTGTTTGTCTTCAACTTGGAATTCATCTCCATTGAGCCAGGAACAAAATCAAGGCGACAGAGGCTTTAAAATTCAGACAGGAAGTTCTGCCCTTTTGACCGGCGAAACCAAGAAGAAGGTGAGGAGGAAGACAGAAAAAGAAAAATACCAGGAGGAGGTCAGATATCGGCACCTCTCCTATACCTTCCATGTTTTCCCAGCACGTTTTTAAAGGTAGAAGTGGTCTTTGTAAAGACTAGTGATGAACACCCACTGAACCAGGAGACACCCCAGCCCCCATCCAGGCAGGCTCCTAGTCATAAAGCCCTTTTCACACAGATGTAAAATAACCAAGGCAAGTAGTTCTAAGAGGCAGGGAAAGAAGCTGAGAAAAGAGTTGGTCCTGTAGCTCTTCCGACAGTGTTCTTTCCACACTTAAATCTTTCATCTCCCACTTTTTCTTCCCGTCCACACCCTCACATCTTTCCCTTCCTTCCTTTGTGCTTACTCTTGTCCCTTGCCTATTTCTGGCTGGTATTAACCTGCTTCCTCCTGCAATTTATTTATTTTTCTATTGATTTCAGAGAGAAAGGGAAAGGGAGAGAGAGATAGAAACATCAATGGTGAGAATCGTTGATTGGCTGCCTCCTGCATGCCTCCCCTACTGGTGATTGAGCCTGCAATCCAGACATGTGCCCTGACCAGAAATCTAACCGTGACCTCCTGGTTCATAGGTCATCCAATCACTGAGCCACACCAGCATGGCTCCTCCTACAATTCTTATTGCATCCTTCCTCTTTCCTCTGCTGTACCCCAGGCACCCCCTTCCTCCTACCCCAATCAAATTAGCTTTATTTAAACCACTTCTTTCCTTTCTACCATTTGTTCTCAGTCTGATTTCCAAAAACATCATCTCCTCCCCGTGTGTAGCTACTTTGCAAACTGTGGGTTAGCAGGTCCAGGGCTTACACATCTAGGTAAATGTTCCACTGACATCTGGGACTAATTAGGCTAAAACTGAATCCGTCACCTCCGTCCCCAGTTCCTCCTGCTCCCAGTACAACTTCTCTGGTCTTTCTTCTCCTCATCTGCCTGGACAGCCCCAAACTAGATCCCTCCCTCTCCTCCTTCCCCAAAGCCTATTGCTATCACTGCAGTGCTTTGAAGTGTTTTTCTTTCTCTGTGTCCCCATTGCCCTAGTTCTCTCACCTGAGCTGTTTCCATGCCTCCTAATCCTGCTCCAGATTAGAGTCTCTAAACAGACCTGATCCCATCACTTCCCTTGCTTAAAAAGATTTCAGTGGTGCTCTGGCTGGGTGGCTCAGTTGGTTGGAGCATTGTCCTGTATATCAAAAGGTTGCAGGTTTGATCCCTGGTCTAGACAGGTGCATGGGAAGCAATTACTCAATCTCTCTCTCTCTCTCTCCCTCTCCCTCTCTCTCTCAAATCAATAACTTATCCTTGGGTGAAGATTTTTTTAAAAAATTCCATGGCTCCCCTTTCTAAGGACAAGTCTACATCCTACAGCAAGACCTTCAAGGCCCATCCAGCTAAAATCTACTTTCCCAGCCCCATCTCCCATCATATGCTAGGTCATCAGTCACCATGCATTGAATAAAAAAATGCTTTATCTGCCCGGCCAGTGTGGCTCAGTGGTTGAGTGTTGACCCAGGAGATTCAATTCCTGGTCAGGGCACATGCCCGGGTTTCCATCTCTCTCTCTCCCTCTCCCTCTGAAATCAATAAAAAAATATATATTTTTAAATGCTTTATTTTTGGATGCTTTATTCTGTGATTATAAGCAGCTGGGGTTCAGAGCCAGGGCTCCTGACCCAGGTAAATGCTGAGGCACGGCTGCCTTAAGGTGTTAATCTGGGTCCTCCCCAGGCCCCCAACACTCACTAGCTGTGTGATCTTTGACCAGCCCTCACTTCCTCGGGCCCAGGTTTCATCATTAATACCATGAGGCTTAGATGGCTTTAAAATTACCCTCCAGTATTAAAGACGATGGATGAGATGTGCCGTCTCTGAGCTAGACTTCATGGGCTGTGGTACTTTGCTGAGTTACCCAGCTAGAAAGTTCTGGTCTCAGTTCTGTCCATCGGAAGCCATCATCTCATTCAGGGATGAGATCAGGCCCTGGGAGAACTGACTCATTCTCCCCAGGCTCAGACAGGTCAGATTTGTACCAGAAAGCTCCTTCATGAATATGGAGTAGCAAGAAGACCTCCATCTGCCATCCAGAACAACTCTTCCCTACATTAATGGTATCTATGTGTGAATATATTATCTAGAGCTTTTTTCTTGGTAAGTTAAGCTCGTTAGCAAGAGATTACTTGGACACATGGTTTCAGAGCCAGAAGGGCTTATGATGCAGAAGCTGGTGTTTCCAGGCTGTGATCAGATCTGATGAATTCCCTTTTTTTCATCGTCTGTTAGGAGTGTTTGAATGCCAGCAATGGAAACGGACCCTTGTATAAAGAAAGGATTGCCCAACCAGTGTGGCTCAGTGGTTGAGCATTGACCTAGGAACCAGGAAGTCATGGTTTGATTCCTGGTCAGGGTATATGCCCAGATTGTGGGCTCCATTCCCAGTAGAGGCCATGCAGGAGGAGGCCAATCAATGATTCTCATCACTGACGTTTCTGTCTCTCTCTCCCTCTCCCTTCCTCTCTGAAATCAATAAAAATATATTTTAAAAAAGAAAGAAAGAAGGATAATTGGGAAGATTGTGGGTATCTCATAAAGTTTTACCATGACTTTCCTGTCTAAAGTGGCCTCCCTGGCTAGTCTCTATCATAACACCCTACTTATTTCTTTCATAGCACTTGTCTAGTGTGCAATTATTTTTTAGTTTGCTTGTCATTGGTCTTCCTATTTAGACTGCTCATTCCATGAGGCTAGGAATATTGTCATTCTTGTTTGTAGCTCTATCTCTAGAACCTAGGCCAGTGCCCTGCACACATAGTATGCCCAGAAATATTTTGGGGCTGAATAAGTGAGTGGTAAGGAGGAGCTGAAAAATGAAGCCCTGGGAATGGCTGGAGACAGGGACGACCAGTAGCAGGAAGTTCTGAATTTCTCTGTGGGCATTGCCATGGAATGACATCTCCAAAGCATTCACCCCTCTGTGCTTCTGCTGCAGGTTCACACCCAGGATGGAGAATTCAACCGGCTCAGTGAAGGGTCACACATCTACCCGAGAGGCCATGACATTGGAGTCTTGAAACTGACTACAGAGCAGAGCCTCGTAGAGCAAGTGGGAAGGCAGATGCTCAAAGAAAGGCTACCAGGCAGACACCCACGGCATCCCACCACTTTTCTGAGACCAGTCAGTTGGATATAGTAACTCTGTTCCATAGAGACATCGCCATAAAAGCTTGCTTGTCCCTTTTCTTGTCTCCAGGATGCTCACCTGCTCAAAGGAGGCACACACTCATTCTGCAGACGTGATCTGTGTACTCCCTGCCTTGCATTTCCCAGTACATCTTTTTGTACATTTGTTTCTTATTTTCTAGCTCATGAATAAAACATACATCTACTTTACATTTTAAAAATGTGTGTGCTTTCACTTAACCCAAATCCCTTGATTTCTGTAAGCCCACTTTTGGATTACTTTGTTGTGGCTAACACTGTGGGTTGTCCACCTAAAATCAGCCCCAGGGATCAATCATAATGGAAGCCTCTTGTTTTTCACCCATAATTGGACCAACGCTGACATGTGACCCAAATCTGGGCTACGAGAAATAATGCAAAGTCTACTGGGGACTTCTGGAAAAGATTTGATTCCCTGATGAGAGAGTCACATGAAGTGAAGGTGGGATTTTTTGTGCCTTTTCTCCCACCTCCCTTCCTTCCTGATGGGGATGCTGTCCTGCTGGAACAGGATACTTGGAGCAGTGGCAGCCACCTTGCAAGCATGAGGAGATAAATGTGAGAACAAGATGCAGAAGATGATTGAGGAAGAGAATGTAAAGGCCTGGGTCCTTGATGGATTTTATTGTCAAAGCACAGACATCAATCCTGGATTTCTTAAATAAATGATAGGTGTTCTTATGCCTTAAGCCACTTTGTTGGCCTCACTGTAACTTGCAGTCAAAAACACCCCTCCCTGATAGACCTGTGACAACTCCTTCTTGTCTTAGCTCCTACTTCTCAGCTTCATCACACTAGAGATGCTTGTGTTGCCAACTATAGGGGTTCTACAGAGCATTAGTGTAAGAGTAAGTCTGAGGAAAGGCCTACAAATTCACTGTGTTCCATTATAAACACTCTTCATTATTTATATCTGCTTCTTACAAAGTGATCATTATGAATAGCTACTTGAATGAATACTATGACTATTCATATAGATATCTCATATGCATAAATATATATTTTCTAATTTTGGTTCAATTTCACATTACAATTTAATAGACTCTAATCTGGTATGATTTTAAAATTTCTATTCAGAAGGGATTTAAAAGTAGCAATTAGATGGGAAGTGGGTATGACATCTTGAAATTGTATTTGCATTGTACTTTTAAGATTAAGAAGCATGTAATTGTCCATATCACGAGTGGGAAGGTCTGGGGCAGCCTCATACATCCCCATCTGCTCCTTGTCACTGTTATCACTTCTACCCTTAAAACCAACTGCCTAAGGATTTTAACTTCCCTCCTAGAAGCCGAGGTAGCAGTCTCAAAGCATGGCCCTCCAAGATAGGAAACCTGGTGGAATAATATGACTTCACACCTGCGTTGTCATTGATGCTGTAGAAATCACTTCCCTGCATGGATTATTACTAGCATTTCACGTAAAAAGAAATTCAGGCTCAAAGGGTGTAAGTAACTACTCAACACACACAGCTCACCAGCAGAGCCAGTTCTATAACCTTGGCCTCCTGATCATCACCCTTCCCACCGCTTCACGTTGTTCTCAGTTCAGGGATGGGGTCTTTGGGATCTAGTACGGTGTAGCTAAAAAGGAATGTTCCTGGTTCATTAAAAGGAGCCTTTTTAAGAGCATACCTTCTCCTACCAGGGAAGAAGAACATAAAACCAGAGTGTTTGGGGAGAAAATGGTTGTCCAATCACTCAGTGGATCTGGAAGATGGCTACCCACTAAATAAGCAGCCCTATGTTATCGCCATATATTTCTCCAGAATATTAACTGCCTCCTGTCCCCTAATTGCCCAAATGATACTGACCAGCCTTACCCAGAGCAAGCACACAGGCAGAACGTTAGATCTCTGAGCAGGAGGGATAAGAAGCGGGCATGCCCCACACGTCACCCTGTGCACGTGGTTTGGAGGAACGTGTTTCCGTTCCTCCACAGGAGTGTGATCTGAGAGAAGGGTGCTCTGTCCTACAGAAATGGAAGGGTGTCTTCAGGAGCAGGCTGGCGGACCGAATGAGCAGAGGGTTTCTGGTCAAAGTCAGCCCTGGTTTTTTAAGCCCCGAGGGAAACCGAGCACCAGAAGAGACATGGAAAGTTAGAAGAGGGCCAGAATGGGAGCAAAGGGGAAATAAAGCCAAAGGAAAACTTACGTTGACAGGCTGACTGACTGAAAAGGTTTACACATAAATGCGAAGAGAAGGAGATTCTGAGTTAGCTCAGGACCAGGGTAGTGATGTAATCAGCAAAGTGAGACATAGTGGCTTGGCAAACATGCCAAGAATGTGGGCCAGAGGGACTTGGGTTATTCCAGGTTGCCATGGTTTTTAGCCAAAAGTAATAGTGCCAGGCAGGGAAGGCAGGCAGCCTTATGCCTCAAGGATGTCCACGCATACTCTGAGGCCCAGGACAAAGGAGCCTTGTCCATTCCCTTACAATATTGGCCAATGAATAGAGCAAGCAGTAGAGTGTAGCCTTTAAAGGCATAAAATCTGGAATCAGACAGGCTGGAGATCAAACCCTGGTCCCATTGTTTCCTTGCTGAGTGGCTTTGGCAAAATGACTTAACTTCTCTGTGCCTTATAGTCTGTATCTGTAGGCTAATCAGAGCACCTAACTGATAAGGTCTAGAGCAGCGGTTCTCAACCTGTGGGTCGCGACCCCTTTGGCGGTCGAACGACCCTTTCACAGGGGTCGCCTAAGACCATCCTGCATATCAGATATTTACATTACGATTCATAACAGTAGCAACATTACAGTTATGAAGTAGCAACAAATATAATTTTATGGTTGGGTCACAACATGGGGAACTGTATTTAAAGGGCCAGAAGGTCGAGAACCACTGGTAGAGCCTGATACATGGTAAGAACTCAATATTAACTTATTCTTTTTCATAAACAAGTATATGTTGAGGTAAACAATGAAATAATAAAAGTAGCAAAGTGGTAAATACTGACTTTAAACACACAGTTAAAATGCATCCAATGAATAGATGGGAAAGAAGTCAGGACTAAGAATAGGGTTCTGACCACCAGTGATCGAGAAGAAAGCAGAAAGTATCATCTCGGGTAATGTCACCAAGGAAACTTTTGGTTTGTATTAGGTTACAATCAGGTGAGAAATTTTGAATCCCCGAACTATCACTTGGAAAAAAATACTGCATCACACAGATTTTCAAATAAGTGCTCACATGTGGAGATAATTTCTTTCCTCATAAACACGATTGCAACATTTTTATCCTACTCCAGTGAGGGCTGTACCATTTACTGGTGTATGACTGAGGGCAAGGTATTATATTTCCTCACACCTTCCTTAACTCATCAATAATAAAATGGGGGATAATAATAGTACCAATGTCGTAAGGTTGTAGGGAGGATCAAGTCAGTTAATACGCGTAAAGCTCTTAGAAAAGAAGTAGTAGATGCAGAATGTAAACCCCATTTATACTACCCCCCTCCCCCAAATCCCTGGGTGTTGTGTAACCTTACCAACGTATCCATTATCCTACCTAATAATAGCCACATTTAATATTTTATACAACCTTTCCCAGGCACATAGAGTCATATAAATATTCATTGGTTTCTCATGAAAGGGATTGTTCTGTAATGTTTTCTTATGATCTGTTTTTCCACCTAGCAACATATGGTGAAGGTCTTTCCATTTCTCAGCCTCCACCAGCTTTGGGGATCACAGTCCCCCTCCCTAGTGATTTACCCTGGGTCTCAGCAGGTCAGTCCCCATTTCAGCGGTTTCTCCTTCTTTCTCGTGCCTTCTCCCTCTCCCAGGTGTGCCTCACACCTGCTGCTCCTGCCCTGGTTCTCCAAGCCTACTGGCCGCCACCCCGAAGGAGTGCAGCTCCCCCAAAGGAGGGCTCTGTCAGGGAAGTTTTACTTCCTTTTATTGCTTACCTCTCAATTTTCCAAAATAGCACCAACCAAAGCTTTGTGTATTTAACCAACTTTTCCAAAGGCTTAAAAATTAAACATAAAATGTTGAGAGAAAAAAAGATTTAACATTTGTCATCAACTTTGTTTCTTGAGTCCAAGTTGGGGGGAGGGGGGAATTAGACCCTTCATAGGAAATCCCCCTATTGGGACACCCCAGCTCCCTCCTGCCCCCCAATTTCCAGGATGGAAAACAAGCTTTCTCCTTGTTCTCCCCCACCCCATCCCTGTGGGGAGCTGATATAGGGTTAAGCCTCGGACTGACCTGTGGGCAAAGTCACAAACAAGTCCCAGCTTAGAGGGCACAGTCCTCTTAAGCATAATTAGGCTTGACCTTATGACGCTCCTTAGATCTTACTTGGGAAGCTAATGGGCTGAGGGAAGTGCAACAAGAACAAAAACAAGTGAAACTCACAAGAACTGTGTAACTATAGAAACCACTACCTTGTTTACCTCTCACTATAAAATAAAGGCTCAGCTTGCCTCGGGATCTTTCTCTGTGGCCTCAGCCAGGCACAGGGAAGATCCACAGAGACTAAGGAAAGCTAGAGAGTTCTGAACGCTGTCTCCGTGTAAATCATTCTTCGCCGACTCCGTCCACATCTTTGGGAACCCCTGGACCGCTGGGGCGGGACCCCAGCACCGTCCCCACTATCACCCAGGCAAGCGGGTCACCCACAGGTGAAATTCAACCATCGGAAGTCACGTGGCCAACAGGTGCTGAGCATTTTCTTTTGAATGAGTTGTCACCATTTGAAAATCGGGAGACTCTATTTCCAAACTTAGGTTTCCGACTTCTCTTAAATGATGAAAAGCTCTGGCAACCCTGAGTCCACATCTCTGCATGGCAACAATTTTGGAGCTGAGTACTCTTGTCCCACGGAGATCCATCACGTGTCCATCAGGTGGCCTTGGGTCCCAAGAGTTTCTGTCAATGACACTGGGTAGCATCACTTGCTTATTTATCTGCCTGGCTCCGATAGGAATTTGAGTCCAAGTGGGAAAAACTATTGTAAGCTCTCAGCTCCCCACATTCATGCCTTAGAGTCTTCCTCTCCACCCAGATGGCTGCCATTGTCTCGGTCATTTCAAGGTCCAGGGGGCCAGTCCACATCCCACCTGAGGCCAAGGTCAGCTGGGTGGAAGCAATCTATTCTGGGGTAGGTGTTCAAGAAGGAGGGCATGCCTGGGAGTCAAACCTCGGTTCTCGAACGGCTCCGATCTCACATGGAAAAAATGTCTCAGTTGTTGAACAAAACGTTGGTTCTCCAGCAAAACCTTGGTTCTCTACCTAACAATCCTTTCATGCTATACCTAAGCATGGCATAAAGTGTCCCTCAGGCCACAAACAAAGGAGAGACTGTGTCAGTATGAGTCAGTTTACCATTAAATCTCACCTTGTTAACATCTCAGGAAATTGTGCTGTGAATATTTTTGAGTTGTTTTGCTTTTGCCGGTGAAATGGACCATTTAAAATATAAAGAAGCCATCAAGAGTACTGACGTTGCCAAGGGTGTGAAAGTGCTCATAAAACAATGATAAGAGGCCATTGAAGAGGGAGAGAAATTGCCGTTAATTTGGATACACAAAAAGCAGTTAGCTGGCAATAGCATTTTGAAGGCAATGGTATGTGAAAAAGTGAAGATGCTGCCTGCTGACTTCCTGAAAGACACCCCGACCCCGGAAGGAGTGCTAAAAGTGATTCATGTAAGGCTAGTAGGGGGTGGTCCCATAAATGTAAGAAAATAAGTGTTTGTTAATAGATTAAACAGTAAATTAGACATGTACTATGTATAAGAAAGATTAAAAGGGAATCACTTGGGGTCTGGAACAGATTATTCAATTTATATTATTTCTAATGGGGAAAATGATTCAGTTTTCAAACAAATTGCTTCTCAAACAGCCTTCCAGAAACAATTACGTTCAAGAACCAAGGTTCCACTGTATCAGGATGGAAAAGATGGGGTAAATGTTGGGAATAGTCAAAGCCATTTGGGGAAACACAATAAAGAACATGCAAGAAATCTGAGGAGAGAGGCAAAGGCGAAGGGGAAGGTGGGAGGGTTGGTGGAGACAATCTGGACAAGGTGCAGTGGGTGGCCCTCACCTCTATTGTCCTTGGACAGCCCACTTGTGTCACCACGTGGGCCTCGTCATCCCTGAGAAATGTTCTCTGTTAGAAATCTTAAACTCGAGTCTTGAGGCTAAATCACAAATACTCTAGCCTCTCAGCTCTCTTGTTGAGGACTCAGCCCCAGTCTACTGACCCTCTTCACTTCCTTCCTGCCCAGCCTGGATTCCTTTCACCATCAGTTTCAACTCAGGTGCTCTGCTCCTTCATAACTTTCTTTTCCAACACCTTCCCTCCAAACCGACAACTTTCACTCAACCGATCACCCCCTCTCACCCTGCACGGGGTCACTGAGTACTGCTGGACCAACCAGTGCCTTGCAGAACGCCCAACTTCACTGAGCACCTGACTGCACTAAGATTAGGGCCTTGAAATGCTTCCCCTACCCCAATTCCAACTTGTCTATGTTCACACCCATCTTATTTCTGCTCCCCGCCCCACCCACCCCATCTAAGAGCTCCTGTTCTTGGGACCCCATCTACTCTTATCTCCTCTAGGACTGTTCTTTTAAGAATTCTTTTTGTCTCCTCTGTAGTAAACTTTTCCCTCTGTCCTGAGTCTTGCACAGCCCCCAAACATATTCACACTTCTCCCATCTCTGAAGCAAAGTGCCCAGGAACTTCGGTGGAAACAACCACCAAATGATAACATTCAAGGTTCTAAGGAAGGAAGGAGAGAAATCAGCGAGATAAAGAAAACAGGCTGCAGGAAGGTGCGTTTCTTCGAGCTCAGGGTTTTGGCAAGAAAAAAGCCAATGGGAACGAAATCCGAGGAACAAAGGGTCTGCACGAACAGGATGCCCTTTTCACATCATATACTAAATTTGTCATAATACCCTTCTTGTGTGGGGGAGGCTGTGTAGCTCACACGCTGCATTTCACCGGATCTCACTTCAGCCCAGTGAGACAGGCATGGGTGAGACTGAGTGAGTGAGGAGTGACTTCGGGGGATCTGGGAGAGAAACAGTGAAACAAAAGGGCAGAGTAAACAACTATAAAAGCACAGATTTCATAAAAAGAACACCACCGAACAGATGTCCCCTGGAACCAGCTCTGGAGGTGAGGCCGGAGCTTACCCCTACTTATGGGGCCTCCCAGCCATTTACCAGCTGGGTGATCTAGAGCCTTCCTCTGCCCCTGTTTTCTTTCTTTTTTAAATCTTCATCCCAGGATATATTTATTGATTTTTAGAGAGAAGAAGGGAGGGAGAGAGAAAGAGAGAGAGAGGGAGAGAGAACATCAATGTGAGAGAGAAACATCGATCGGTTGCCTCTCCTACACGCCCCAACCAGGGACCAGATCTGAAACCTGGGTATGTGCCCTGACAGAGCATCAAACTCTCGACCTTTCAGTGTATGGGACAAAGCTCCCACCAACTGAGCCACACTGGCCAGGGCCAGGGCTTTCTTCATCTTGATAATCCTGCCACCCAGGAATCAAATGAGACAGCACATGGGAAAGTGCTTTGGGAATTACAACGTCTTATGCAAATGTAAGCCAATGCCACTGACAGTGCTGAAAACCAGTAAACAAGACTCAAATGAGCCACTGCCCTCAACTATCCGGGCCTGGGTATGAGGATGGTGTGAGTAGAAACAATAGCAGGGGAAGTGAAACTCTGAAAGCTGGGGAAAAAGGAGCAGCTTTTTAAGGCTTACAGGGGAATTGCCATCTCCACCAATAAAATAAACCCATATCTTTCAAGGTCAACCCCTGCCAGGGGTTCTCCACAGGGATTCCCTTCTGGGCCACCTCAGAGAACCAGTGTTAGATTTGATTTAAAGAAGACTACAGAGTTCTTACAAGATGAAATCTCCGTCCAGTACAAAGGGAAAGGATGACTTCAATAATTACAAATCGTCCACCCATCTAGAGAAGAGGCTGTATGAGATGATGGGAAGAGTAGGGGCTGAGGATCCTGGCTGATCTGAGTTCAAATATGCCCCTTGGTAGCTACGTGGTACTGCATGCAGAGCTCAACCACTCTGTATCTATAAAATGCAAGTGATCATGTTCATCTCAAAGGATATAATTAGATAACATGGAAAACCTCCGCAGCATTATGATGAGTGCTCAGCCCAGCAGTTCCTAGGATGCTGGGTAGTAAAGAATGAGATCCTGTTGTGAGCACATTTCCTTGAACCAATTTACTTTCTGTCTGGGAAGGGAAGTCATACATCTGGAACAGTGGTTCTCAACTGGGGGTTGATTTTGCACCCCAAGGGATATTTAGCAATGTCTGGAGACACTTTTGATTGTCATAATTGGGCGGGGGATTGTTACTGGAATCTAGTGGGTAGAGTTCATGGATGCTGCTAAACACCCTACAATGCACAGCCTCTCAAAATAAAGAGTTCTCTGGCTCCAAGTATCAATACTCTAAGGTTGAGAAACCCTGGTCTGGCCCAATGCTGGGTCTTTATTGTTCCTTCTAGGGTATCTAGGCAATAACCAGTGAACCCAACTACATATGTGGAATTGTTCATGCTCTGAAGCAGCCAGCGAGGGGACATAGTCACTGGTGATTCAGGTGTGTTCGTTTGGGACTGTTAATCTTGGTCTGAGGCTGGAGTAATTCATTTAGAATGTGTTTATTGGTTACAGAGGACACCAAGGTGGGTGGACATGTTGTTTTGGAGGAGGGAAGTCATGTCCTAAGTCACCTGGATAAATAAGAGAAGTAGTTTTCCAAGAGCAGAATGGAATCCTTATTGGGGAAAAATTAGTGAGGCTTACAGATCATGGAAATGACCTGAAGGCCACTGAGGACTAAAAGTTGAACATGGCCTGTGGTTGAGAATGTGGGATACAAAGATTGAGACAGAATCCTGCAGGGTTCTGCCACAGAGCCAGGCCATCTTAAACACCGCAGTGTAGGGCTTCACACTTTAAAAGGGGTATGGAGAAATCCATAGAAAAACCACAACAACCTCTGGAAAATAAAAAGAGTGTTCTGGAAACAGGCAAAAGGAATTTGGGTGTGTTGTTTTTTTTTTTTTAACATGGGAAAGAGGACTGAGGGTGCTTTGAACAAAAAAGATTATCACAAGGAGAAAAAAGGCCAGCTGTTTTCCATCTCCATGGAGGAGCAAATTATAGGAAATGGGCTTAGATTGCAGCACAATGGTGGTTATGAATACGAAAGCATTTCCTAATTGGACCCTGGAACGGACTTCAGAGGAAGACAGTTCAATGCCCATTACTCAAGTTTACCAAAAATAGGTTAAGTCTCAACCTGACCACAGACAGGGTCCTAGTCATGATGACTTGTTGAGCCCCCTGGTTTTATCCTTCTTTTTGCCTATGTCTTCACAAGGCACAGCCACTTCACTGATGAGGAAAAAATTCAGTTGTTTCACTGTATGGCTTATGCATTCTAGTTTCCTAAACAACTCATTTGATGGATTTTCATTGATTGATTATATTATGAAATTGACTGGTTTTAGTGTCATTTGGACCTAGCCTGTAATTTTATAACATTGGACTTGAACCCGTAAGTTATATTATGCTTGTAGGTCATCAAGTCAACCCTGCATTGTGCATTGACCATAATGTTTAGTAGCTTGGTTTTATGAGTTGCTGGGATCTTTGGCACTGATACCAACACACACTTGGATGTAAACAGATCCAGCCATTCAGACCAGAGTAAACAAGGTGGGGAAATGGTCTGAGGCTTTCAATTTGCTCCACCAGGGTGCTATTTGTAGCTGGAGTATATGATTGCATCAATGTCAACTCAATATCTACACTTGAATGTGGCGGGGGTGGAGGGGGGGGAAGGTTGGAAAGATGTCATCCTGCTGTTTCCAGCATTGCACAGACATGATGCATTCCATTTTCAATTGAATTGACTGAATTGCTGATAGAAAGGACTGGATCCATTGAAGCCTCATGCCATGTGCTGTGGGAGTGTCAAGCTGGTGTGTTTCCTGGGCTCTCTTGTGTATAGACTTCAACTTTCTTTTTTTTCTTTTTTAAAAATATATTTTATTGATTTTTTTTTTTTTTTTTACAGAGAGGAAGGGAGAGGGATAGAGAGTTAGAAACATCGATGAGAGAGAAACATTGATCAGCTGCCTCCTGCACACTCCCTACTGGGGATGTGCCCGCAACCAAGGTACATGCCCTTGACCAGAATCTAACCTGGGACCTTTCAGTCCGCAGGCCGACGCTCTATCCACTGAGCCAAACCGGTTAGGATGACTTCAACTTTCTTATGCTTAAACCCTAAGTGGGAGCAGGAATGTAGATTGTCTTTGTTATCTATGGAGTTTTTAGCTTCTCTGCTAAGAAAAATATTCCTCTGTAAATATTCACATTAGAAGTCAGGAACTAGTAAATCCCTTGTGTTCTTAAAAGGTACAGGAAACTAGTAAAATCATTGATGGGAATAGAAAATGATATGCATTCAATCAGGAACAAGCCTTGTCAAGGCACAATCCTACACAAGGTCCTGCTGACCTGGTTGGGTCCCAGCAGCAGGACTGCTGGCTGTGCCCCAATGGTCAGTTCTCCCTTCTTCCTTTGATAATACAGCTTCTGAGTTTTAGCCAGAGCCATGACTGTTTCACTAAAGACTACATTTCCCAGCATCCCGGCACTTAGGTGAGGTAAGGAATAAGTTTTGACTGATGGTATATGAGCAAAAGTGATTTGGACAGAAATAATATGTGCCATTTCTGCTCCATGGTGTTAAGGGGAAAGAATAACACCACCTTCTGTACTTATTCCTTCTTCCTGGGATGCAGACATGATGGCAGGACCTAGAGCAGCCCCTTTAATCATGAGGTAGAAGTCATCTGTTGAGGATAATGGAGAATCAAGATGGGAGAAACCCGGATTTCTAATATCATGACCCATCACATTAGCCTGGACTATTCATGCTTTAACTGTTACACGATAGAAAAATAAACTTCTACTTGTTTAAGCTACTATAACTTTGACTTTTGTTAACAGTAGGCAAATTGATATCCTAACTGATATTCTAACCCTTTGAGCACCAGAATATTATTAACTTTAGTAATTTAGGTATTTTTTCATCCAGGAGAAAATATATTTATATATTGTCTAAGATAGATAGATAGAAAGATGGCTAGATAGATAGATAGATAGATAGATACACACACAAATAAAACAGTACCTGAGATTTATTAACTAGGGACTTAGTGAAGATCACCAAAGCATTGGTCATAAAACTCACCCCACATGCTGTAATGTAAACTATATACAGCTTGCTTTATGTTTCTGCATAATGAGCTACTGGATAGAGAGGGGGATGAGAATGATCCTTCTCATGAGGTGGTAAAGAGCACATGCTCTGGAGCCAGGCAACCCAGCTGAATGACCAGGCTTATCCTCTGAGGATTATATGAGACTAGAGGCCCGGTGCATGAAATTTGTGCACTCCGGGGGTGGGGGGGCCTCGGCCCAGCCTGCACCCTCTTGCACACAGTCCGGGAGCCCTTGGGGGATGTCCGACTGATGACTTAGGGCCTAAGCCGTCAGTTGGACATCCTTAGCACTGCCACGGAGGCGGGAGAGGCTCTGGCTATTGCCGCTGTGCTCACCAGCTGTGAGCCCAGCTTTTGGCTGAGCAGCACTCCTGCTGTGGGAGCGCACTGACCACCAGGGGGCAGCTCCTGTTTTGAGCATCTGCCCCTGGTGGTCAGTGCACATAATAGCGACCGGTCGTTCTGCCATTCAATCAATTTGCATATTAGCCTTTTATTATATAGGATTGAACAGGTAAAGTGCTTGGACCATTGCCTGGCACACACTAAGTACTGAATAAATTATCACACTACTGTAATTATTAGTTCTTCTCTACTAATTGGCCAGTGATAAATGACACTAAGAAATGTGGCTAAGGGACTAGATCTAGACTGCTTTGGATCTACTTGTATGTTTTGCACATGGCCTTATCTAAGATGTCAATTCAAAATGTCTATTTCTTGATGCCAGTCCCTTACTAGTGAAGTCTCAATCTTTGTGTATGCACATGCTCTAGGTACTATCTGAATTACTATTTCATTGTATTTTTGTAAGTTGATTTCTAAAGGAAGCTTGAAAAATAGCAATGAAAGTTTAGATATAGCTACAGCCCTCCATCTCTTGCATTGGAGCCGTCTTCTATCTGGGTTCTCTCTGCTGTGGACAAGGTTATAATGATCCTCCTCGCCACTGGTCACAGTCACCTCGAATGATGACAACTGGGGCTTGGAGAGGTGGATTTACTGAGAAGTTAATAGAGTTTAATGTTCAGGGCCACTTGTTTGGTTGGGTCTCTTTCAAGGCTCCAAGGGTTCCTCCACCAGGATTGCAGGAACCCAAGGTAGGAGGCATGGAGCCGATTCCAGACTAAAGGTCACCCATTGCCCCATGGCAATGTGAGCTTGCTGCTTGCACCATATTCACATCTACCCAGCACGCAGGGCCCAATGCTTCCTTTGATCTAAAGAAGAAAGATCTGAACAAGATGCTACTCTGCTCTTGGCACAGAGGCTACTGTGGCCAAGCTTCATGGCCACCCTGGACTGATAAGAGCCTGGGAGTGGCAAGGACCTGGCCGAGTCTGACCAGATGCTATGGCAGCTGCTGTCAAAAGCACTGCCTGCTTAAGAGACTAAGAGGACATTGCATTGCCAACAAGGGATTCTGAAGTGTAAAGAGACCTTTCTAAACCACCAACATTAAGAAAAAAATAACATGTAAAAAGAAAGACAGGATTGTCTCCCTATTTCCTATAGATAATCATTTTACAACGCTGTTGTCATATGGGAAGTTTCAAGAAAGAGTATACAGTCAAAACTATATAGAAAAATAGTTTTATCAAGGTATCTCAGGTAGTTAATTAATTAATAAAATATTGTTCTTTTAATGGATTTTTTGGTGCTTGTGGTATGTGTCAACAGTTTAAATTTTGCCAATACTCATTACGTACCTAAATTTGAACTTGTAATTTTGTGCTCTTTTTCTTAAAGAGGTTCTCCCAAACTGGGTAAGCTGCAGGACCCACAACACCGGGATCTTCTCCTAGAAGGGAGTTATGTCCACTTTGGTGAGAAGAGCACTTCTCGTTTGGTGTTTAGATGAAAATAGACTGACTGTGCCACATGACACTTTCTGGGCATCACCAGTAATCAGCCTTCAGAAGCTAGAACTCAGACATTCCTGGAGAAGCAGATGAGGCTCAGGTTGGGTGGTTCTATGCGTGTTAGTGATTCATCTCTCAATAATCTAGAGGTGCTGAGAGTGAGCTGTGTGTTTTCTTTTGATCCCTTGCAGTTCTCTTTATAAACATCATGAATGTGCACTGTTACTCCCTGTCTAACTGTAACTCAAAAATAAAAATAAAATCTTTTTTCATTTTTGGCCTTTCTGACCTTAAAACCTCAGTTGGGCATGTTCTAGTTGCATTGAGCATCGCAACTATGAACTCCTTCTGATGTTGTCTGGGAAAAGTCACCATCCCTTTCTCCACATGTTCTCGCTCCTGCTTCATGAAGAGTTCTTGAATGCGGTAACTAGTTCCATTTCTAAATCAAGCCTGGTGAATAGGCTGAATAGCTGGTGATGGTCTTGACTAATTTTATCAACTTCTCTGCTGAAGGGGAAATAGGAGGAAGTAAATATGGGTCGGAAATAGAGAGAAGGATGAAGTCTACTTGTTGTAGATGGTGGAACCAGCCATGAGAGTGTGTACTCCCCACTATGATGACTCAGTCCAGGACACAGAACCTCTCACTTGAACCTTCCTGAAACTTTAGTTTCCTACATTCAGGCTTGCCACCCTGCCCCCCAGCAAGCGCCAGAGTTATTTTTTTTATCATCAGATCACATCAAGCTTTTGCTTAAAACCCTCCAATGGCTGCCCATGGCAATGAAAATAAAAGCCAAAATGAATCATGACCTGAAAGTCCTTCCATAATGTGGTGACTGCTTCTGCTTCTTCTCCTACCTACCCTCTGCCATGATGACCTCATCCCCTACAACCCCCATCCCTGCCCATGCTTTAGCCATTCTTCCTCCCTCCCTCCCTTCCTTCCTTCCTTCCTTCCTTCCTTCCTTCCATCCTCCTTTTCTTTTCCCCTTCCTCTCTTGTTTCTCTTTCTATATAACAATTTTATTGAGATATAATTCACATACCATGCAATTCACCTGTGTAACGTTGCTGTAATTCAATGGTTTTTGGTATATTCACAGAGTTGTGCAACCAGTACTACAATCAATTTTAGAATATTTCATCACTCTGAAAAAAAACTGTACATGTTAGTAGTCACTTCCCATTTGCCCTGTAGCCCTAGGAAACCACTAATCTACCTTCTATCTTTCTAGATTTGCCTATTCTGGACATTTCATATAAACCAAATCATACACTGTCTGGTCTTTTATGTCTGGCTTCTCTCACTTAGCATGATATTTTCAATGTTCTTTCATGTTGCAGCATGTATCAGTACTTATTACTTTTTATAGCTGAATGATATTCTATTATAGGGATATATCACATTTTGTTCATCAATTGTTGGACATTTTGGTTGTTTTCATTTTTGGGCTACTTTGAATAATGTTGCTGTAACTACTTGTGTATACTTTTTTTTTTGCATCCACATATGTCTTCAATACTTTGGGGTGAACACAAGATTAGAATTTATGGATTGTACAGTAACTCTCTGTGTTTATCATTTTGAGGACCTGCCAGACTCTTTTTCCAAAGTGGCTGCAGCATTTTACATTCCCATCAGCAACAAACACATGAGCATTCCAATTTCTGCACATTCTCATCAATACTTATTATTATCTATATTTTAAAATTATAGTCATCTTGGTGTGAAATCATTATGGTTTCAATTTTAATTTCCACAATGGCTAACAAGGCCATGCCATCTTTTCTTGTGCTTATTGGCCATTTGCATATCTTCTTTGAAGAAATGTCTATTCAGATTAATTTTGTAACTGGCTTGTTTGTCTTTATGTTGTTCAATTGTGAGAGTTTTTTATATGTTGTAGACACCAGGTGCATATCAGATATATGATTTGCAAATATTTCTGTTATCCTGTGGATTATCTTTTCATCTTCTTGATGGCATCCACTGAAGTACAAAAGTTTTAAATTTTTATGAAGTCCAATTTATCTATTTTTTCTTTTGTTACTTATGTTTTTTGGTGACATATCTAAAAAGGCTGTGTTTAACTTAAGGTCATAGAAATTGACTCCTATGTTCTCTTTGAAGAGTTTCATGATTTTGGCTCTTACACTTAGGTCAATGATTTCTTTTGAGTTAATTTTTAAATATGGTATGATTTGGGTTCTGATTTTATTCTTTTATGTGTGGATATCCAGTTGTCTGGCTCCATTTGTTGAACAGACTATTCTTTCCCCCATCGAATTGTCTCGGCATCCTTAGGCACACTGCTCTTTATCCCTCAAGCAGATTCCTGCCTCCAGGCCTTTGCACTATTAGTTTCTTTGGTATGGAATCTTCTTTCCTTGATTTTCACTGGCAGTCTCCTTTTCATGCTGTAGGTCTCAGCTCAGAGATGCTAACCCTGAACACAGTCTCTAAAGCAGCCCCCACCCCCATCCACTCAGCCCTTCTCCATCCTTATTTTATTTTCTTCTTAGTATTTAACTGCCTTAATATATTTGATTTCTCTATAGAGTTCTTTAAATCTTTTAATAGGATAGATACATTTTTCAAATCAAGATAGTTCAGGAATAGATAGTAGATACTGAATTTAGAAATGAGGGATTCCTATAACTGTTGTGTGTGTTTGGGGATGGGTGAAATATGACTGAGAGAGGGCCTGTGGGTAAGAATGAGAAACAAGTAGGTAAGTTTCAGGGTATTCTGGTTGAACATCAGAATCAAGAAGCTATTCTTGGTAATGATTAGTTTGTTTTTTTTTATTTGACACCAAAAGCACAGGAAACATAAGCAAATGTAAACATGTGGGACTACATCAAACTAAAACGTTTCTGTATAGCAAAGGAACAATTGATATGAAAAAGCAATCTATGAAATAGGAGAAAATATTTGCAAACTGTATATCCTATAAAGGGTTAATTGCCAAAATATATAGGATCTCACACAACTTAATAGCAGTAAACCCCCCCCCCCCCCCCCCCCCCACCAAAAAAAAAAAAAAAAAAAAAAAAAAACAAAAAAAAAAACAGACTAGAGAGCCCAGAAATAAACCACGCCTTTACAGTCCATTAATATTTGATAAAGGAGGCAAAACATACAATGGACTAAAGACAGTCTCTTCAATAAATGGTGTGGGGGAAACTGGACAGATACATGCAAAAAAAATGAAACTAGACCATCGTCTTACACTGCACACAAGAATAAACTCATAAAAATCCTAGAAGAAAATGCAGTAAAATCTCGGACATTTCCTGTAGCAGTAGTTTCTGATATATCTCCTCAGGCCAGGGAAACAAAATAAAAAATGTAAAAATGGGACTCATAAACTAAAGAGTTTCTGCACAGCAAAGGAAATCATCAACGAAATTGAAAGACAACCCACTGAATGATACATCTGATAAGGGGTTAATATCCAAAATTCATAAAGAACTTACAAAACACAACACCAAAAAACTCAAACAATGCAATTAAAAAATGGACAAAGGACATGAATAGACATTTTTCCAAAGAGAGCAAACAAATGGCCAACAGGTATATATAAAAAGATGTTCAACATCACTAATCATCATAAAATGAAATCAAAACCACAATAAAATATCACCTCACAACTGTTAGGATAATTATTATCAAAAAGTCAAAAAATAACAAGTGTTGGTGAGGATGTAGGGAATGTAAACTGGTACAGCCATTATGGAAAACAGTATGGGGGGGGTCCCCAAAAAATTAAAAACTAGAACTATCATATGATCCAGCAATCCTGTGTACACACACACACACACACACATATGCACACAGACACACACACACACTGAGGAATATTATTCAGCTATGAAAAAGAAGGAAGTCCTGTCATTTTTGACAATGTGTGTGACCCTGCAGGACATTAGGCTAGGTGAAATAAGCCAGACACAGAAAGACAAATACTGCATGATCTCACTTATATGTGATATGTGAAAAAAAAAGTTGAACTCATAGTAAGGGGCTGGGTTGGGAGATAGGGGGTTGATATTGATCAAAGGGTATGAATTTTCAATGATAAGATGAATAAGTTCTGGAGACCTAATGCATAGCATGGTTACTACAGTTAATAATAATGTATTATTATATACTTGAAACTTGCTAAGAAAATAGACCAATCTCAAATGCTTTCTCCACATACACACAAATAGCAACTATGTGAGGGATAGATAATGTTAATCAGCTTAATGCTACTAATCATTTCACAATGCATATGTATATAAAAAGACCATATTGTATCCTCTAAATATATATAGCTTTTATTTGTCAATCATGCATCAATAAAGCTGACCAAAAAAAAGAAAATCATCATTTGGTAAGTGTCATAGTTATAACTGATTTAGAAAGAATCATCAATGCGATTCTAAAATTAGTAAAATGTTGATGAGGAGGTATCTGTGACAAATTACTTATTCATTACAAAGAGAAAAGTAATTATTTTATAGTAGGGAAACCTGGCAGACACCACCTTCATGATCAAAGTTAACAATGCAAGGAATGAAATAGATTGGTATGTGTCTTATGATAAGATGCATTAAAAAGAAACAGTATCACTTCTGTGGTAAACCTGCCAAACATACATTACCTGACTCTAATCATGAGGAAACCTCAGACACATCCAAGTTAAGGCACAGTCTTTACATAGCTACTTTATACTCTTAAAAAACATCCGTCATGAAACAGCATCTGCAGGACACTTACAGATTAGGAGAGACCCAAGAGACCTGGTAACTAAATGTGATTTGTAATTCTACACTGGGTCCTGGACCAGAAAAATCCATTGTTTTTGCTACAAAGGAAATTATTAGGACAACTGATAAAATTCAAATAAGGACTGTAAATTAGAAAATAGTATCCTATCAATTTCAATTTCCTAATGTGAAAGTAGTACTGCTACTACACTGTAAGAGATTGCCTCATTCTCGGGAAATACACATTGAAGTAAAGAGGCATCATATCAGAATTTACTCTCCAATGGTTCAGAAAATACACACACACGCACACAATCAGGCTGTACACCTTAAACGTATACAGTGATGTGTGTCAATTATTTCTCAATAAAACTGGAAAAAATACGTTTTATATTGTGTCAAACACACACACACACACACACACACCACCACCACCACCACCACCACCACCACCACCAACAACAACAACAACAACAACAACAAAACAACAGCAGCAACAACAATAACAACAAAAGAATCCAGGAGCTATTCTGTGGCCCAAGGCTGGCCTTTTGCATACTTTGGATTGAGAGGTATAACCACTTCCATCTCAAATTTGTAATGCTACAATTCTAGCCTCTATTTCAATCAAGTTCTAAAACTGTCAGAGGTTTTCTCCCTGACCTGACCCAGTGGGTGGTCTGTACTTGGATCAAACTTTACCTTTCTGTCTAGACCCAAGTTCTTCCTTGAGGCCAACACTCAGACTGCCCCCAGGGAGCCCTAGGAAGCAGCCATTTGCTTGCCCTGAAATGCTGGTGACAGTCATTCTTTTTGGTCAGGAAGTTGTGAATTCCTGTTGACTCTGCAGCACCTGGGAGTTGGGGGGAAGCGGGGAAATGAGGGAGAGAGAATGTCTGGCCTGCATGATTCTATCTACAGAGCTCCTCACCACCGAGGCACAAAGGAGCACATTCAGAGGGCTTTTTCTCAGGGGTCAGGGGCAAGACAATGATGACAAGTCTTAGGAACACGATCCAACTATGGGAATTTTGTCTTTAAGATTCTTGAGCAATAGTTTGGCTTTTAGTTCTTGCTTTCACAGAATAATTCCTTGGAGGAGGCTTTTGAAACCATAGGGTCATGAAATCAATTTAGTGGACTACGACCACTCATTTTTTAAAAATGTAATAGATTATATTAGAATAGACAATATCAAAGTGTAGTTAACCATGGACTCTGGAACCAGACCTGCTGAATTTGAATCTGTGTGACCACTTAGCCATGTGGCCTTGGGAAAATTACTTACCTTCTCCATGCCTCAGTTTACTCACCTGAATAATAATACATACAGACGTCATAGGCTTACTATAGGGATTAAATGAGTTAATAAATGTAAAGCACTCACTCACTCACCTCAGGGCCTAGGTGTGCTCCACATGTGTCCAATTGGGGGCCTGGGAGTATTCCTTCTCATCGTAATGTTAGAGGCACAAAAGAGCAAGCTGAACCCCATAAGTGCATTTGAATCCTCTACTTGCCTGATGATTCATTGGCTGAAAGGCAAGGTGCAGGAGAGTACATGTCTATAATCCCATTGACCAAAGCCAGTGCTCAAGACATCAATTAGGCAGAAAACAATAATCTATTGAGCTAGACTATTGAGCAATAATCTGTTAATCAAAATCAAAGAGAAAATGAAGGATTAATCTGAAGCAGGGGCCAGCAAACTCCTGCCTGCAGGCCAGATCTGCCCCACCATCTGTTTTATAAATAAAGATTTTTAAAATATATATTTTATTGATTTTTTACAGAGAGGAAGGGAGAGGGATAGAGAGTTAGAAACATTGATGAGAGAGAAACATCGACCAGCTGCTTCCTGCACACCCCCTACTGGGGATGTGCCTGCAACCAAGGTACATGCCCTTGACCGGAATCGAACCTGGGACCCTTCAGTCCACAGGCCAATGCTCTATCCACTGAGCCAAACCGGTTAGGGCTATAAATAAAGTTTTACTGCAACATCCATGCCCATTTATTTACATATGGCTGATTTTGTGACACAACTTGCAGAGTTGAGTAGTTGCAACAGAAGCCACAGGACCTATGAAGTCTACAATATTTACTATCTGGCCCTTTACACAAAAAGCTTACAGAGCCTCATTCCTAAAAATGAAAAGTTTAGGAATTAATGAGAATTCACCATCATATCAAGTTACATAGTCAATGTACACTTCCCAAGCACCAGACAATGGTGATTGCTGCTCAATGACCACGTGGTTTGATTTGACAACCCAATTGTCATTAGTGCAAGAAGTGAATGCTTTCTTTTAAACACACACACACACACACACACACACACACACACACACACACGTTTTTATTGATTTTTAGAAAGAGAGGAAAGGAGAGGGAGAGAGAGATAGAAACATCAAAGATGAGAGAGAATCATTGACCGGCTGCCTCCTGTACCCTCTACTGGGGATGGAGCCCACAACCTGGGCATGTGCCCTGACCAGGAATCGAACCAGGGACCTCTTGGTTCATGGATTGACGCTCAACCAACTGAGCCACATCGGCTGGGCAAGAAGTGAATGCTTTTTGGTTTTCAACAGTCACTGTGTGATAAGAGGGAGCCCCATCCTACTCTGACACTTGGGCTTACCACAGAGCCTCATCGTTGGAATTCATACACTGACTTTCCTATTCCTATCAATCATGTAAGGAGTCAGTATTGTGACTTTGGTTAAAAGACACATTTCTTTTGGGTTAATGATCCTCGTGATCTTCCAGATATTTAACCTTAAAGAAAATGATGCAATCATCCCAATAAAACAAAATATTTTAAAACTGTATTGGACCCGAAACCCTTGGAAATGGAATTCTTAGGTAGAAACCCACACAGTAAACTGATCTAAGTGGAGTTGCTAAGACTCAGGGTGGGTGGGAAGGGGAACCTGGGCTAAGGACTAGCCCACTGAACCAAGCCCCAGCTCACACCCTAATCCCCTGAGGAGTGCAGAGGCAACTAGAAGATGCATGGGCTCCTTGGGAATTCCTTCTGCCTTTGCGAATTTTCTAATACCCCACAGGAGAACTTCATTACACAAAAAGTATTACTTTGGGGTTGTTTTATTTTTTGTAAATTATATGCCATTTATTGGAGTAACAAATTTAGAATCCTACTTTTTTTTAAGCTTGTAAGTCACTGTTACATTTCTTATTCTGCTATTTATATGGGGAAATCTTAAGAACTTGCTTTATGGGAGGCTTTTATTAAGGGTTGGTTCCACTTAGACTTAGTTAATTAACAACTTAAAAGGTTTTTAATTGCATTTATAAATTTAGTATATTTCATTTGCTTTTCAATGACACCTAACACTTATGCTCTTACTATGTTCAAAAACTGTTCTAAACTATTTACATTGTTAACTCATTTAATTCTCACAGAAATTCTAGAAGATATATCATGTTCTTGTCATCCCTGTTTCACACACAGGGAAACTGGGGTACAGAGGATAATTCTTTCAAAGTCACATAGCTAATAATATCTGAAATACTTTGTGAACTATAACATTCATCTCCAGAATCCAGACTTTGGTTCTTATCCTCTATGTTAATTAGCTAACTATAAATTAATTGACTGGAAAGAAAATTTATGACTGCTTTGACCATTCTTGTAAAACTAATAAAATTAAACTTACAAGTATAGTGTAATAGGTTCAAAATTCTTTTAAATGTTCCATAATTGATTACAAACTTATTTTTGTCTCTCACAGAAGTTTCTTAATATAGCATATTGTTCTCCAATATACCAAATTCATTTCAACATTGCGAGTACTTAAAATATCAAAAACACAGATTATTTCCAAACTTTACATTAAAAAAAACAACACACCTTAATACTGTGGGTTTAATTGACTTCATCATCTGTAATTAACTCTAAGTCTCTCTGGCTGAAGACATTTCACTGCTAAGGAACCATCACATTCTCTAAGCTGTCAGGAGTGTGCAGGGAGAGTGAGCCATGGGTCCATGCTGTTAAATGTCTGAAAATTAACCATTGCATTTGGCTAAGTGGAGGTCACAGTGACCTTGGCCAGAGTAGGTGTTGGTGTTAGATGGGATGAGAGCATAAATTAAAAGGGCCAAGGGAGAAGAGCTGGAAAGGACTAGGAGATAATTTTTGTTGTTAAAGGGAGCTGAAAATTGGGCAATAGCTGGAGGGAAATGTAGAATCAAGGAAGATTTAAAACATATATATATATATTTA